>NC_142037.1:60411677-60719859 GCF_982192425.1 Myodes glareolus
TGTATCATAACCTCCAATCATACAACTTGATTTCTTTTCATTCCTTCCCACAATATCCTGATGCCAGCAGTACTTCTATGTAGTTATTTCTATGGAAACATACCTTTCTGTTTAATTAGACCCCATTTCTCGTCTCTCTCATCTCTTTTCTCCTCTTTCTTCTCTCTTACTCTCTTTCTGTCTTCCCCCCTCTATCTCTTCCCTCTATGGGAACAATAGACTGTTGTCACCATGATATTCATAAGTGCTGACTCCATTCGCATATAAACTTTACTTTCTCAAACTCCCAAATAGTATCTTTCTCTCATGTGGATCCAGTTTACTCTTCTTTATGGGCCCCCAAGTAAAAGGGTCCATGTATCCCAGTATCTGTCATCCCCAACCTCGCCTATCAGGGTCAGGGGCGAACTGGGGGATATTCTCTCTCCTGTTCTTGAACCATTTAACAAAGTGCAAAGAAAGCAGTTCTCCTCCCCTGATGATCAGTGTCAGCTTAGCATCCTCGTTGGCAGCTGTAGGGAAGGCAGTGATGAGATTAGGTCTTATCTTTAGCTCCTATAGCCAGCTCTCGGTAGAACTAATACAACCAAGTGCTCGGCTAGGTGCCACTCAATGATACAGGAACAGTTCTTTTCTCTGGCATCAGTTACCTTCAAAATTGAGGAGCATTTAATCACCTTGATAGGAAAAATGGAGGGCCTATCTTTTCCTCAAAGACGAATGCTCTAAATCAATCAGTCAGGTCAAACACATTTAGAAATTAAGAAACCACAAAACATAAGTGACCAGCTACAGCTCAATAGAAACTCTGCCTTCTTGGTCAAGGGATGTCTTTGGTAGCATTAGGCTATGGAGCCTTTCCCTTCAGGGAATCCTTGATGAGTTCCTCTTCTTCTTCCTAGTCCCGTGACTCCTCAGCTGTTTTCAGAATCAGTTCAAACAAATCACCTACCACACTTTTAGCCAACTCTTCCAACCCTGTCTGTCTTTCTCCTCTTATTCCCCTTTAGGCTCTTGTGAACCAGAGGCTCCTCTAGGACATGGGCCAGACAACACCTAAACTTTTTGATTTCAGACTCAGGACCACCATCTCGCAGGAAGTAAGTAGAGGAGACAATCTACTCTCTGTATAATCATCAATAAAAGCTTGGCATGCTAGGAGGATCCAAATCCCCAGCGAGGACACAAAGAGCCCATTCAGGGAAATTAAAAATTGCAAGTTTCTACACATCTCAAGCATCTGACCACAATATCCGATTATCTTAACCTTCACAGCTTCCTGTTTACCTTAATGATCAGAGGACCCCACGTAAAAAGTTGTTTGCAACATCTTTGTTAGTAGCAGTTTCTATTCCCAGGTATTGCTCTCCCACTACTTCCCCTCCCAATTTAAACCATCCTATAAAAATCCAAGCTCTTTTTTATGTTGCTGCTCAACCATCCCTCAGAGTCAATCAAGCAAATGGTACCTCAGTAAAGCTATATGTAGTTTCAGTGCAGTTCTGGTGGCCTCACGCTCCTCAAACAATACATTTTCATCACTACCAATCATTTTCTAGTACCTTTGAGTAACATGACAATTAGAATTTAAGATCTAAGAACTTTAGGCTTTTGTCAAGTTTTAAGAATCTTAGGATATTATTTTACAATAAATTATACTTCATGTACAAATGAAACAACATACTTTTTATACCTCTTCACATTTTTACTGTTTTATGTAACCCTCCAAACAAAAGTATTTCTTTAAAAATGCAGTTCATATGTGTCTATGGTTATATTCGTAATCCTGTGAAACTATAGAAAATTCACTTCAATACAATAACATTTCTAATTGTTTTCTTAAACCCTACATAGAAAAAAAGACATATATGAAACACAAAATTCATTGTGAATATCATGTAATTTTCACATTTTTATCATCACTACTGCCCACCGAATTACCTTGCTGCAGACTGAATACTGCAATTCCTATTATCCTTACATTTGATTCTTAAAATGGCTTGTTTATTCAGGGTGAAGGTGGGGAGTAGATTCTTAATGGATTTCAGCCTCGTAGTCCATAGCACATCTGAGGATCTGTGTCATTTCTACATTAAAATACACACTGTCACATCTAATTGCTTAATTATAATCTGACAGAATATAATGTGAGGAAGGACAGGACCTGTTTAGTACAAACCTACTACTGCCAGAAATTTCCTTTAGAAGTAAGAATATTCCTTCATTCTAGTAGATGGAAGAAATGTTTTCTATCGACATAGGCTAAAAACAATTGATGAAATTAACATGTGAATATTGTTGCTGATTTGGCCCATTTTGGTAGTAGGAAAATGAATAAAAAAGATGCATTTCAGCCTTTTTTAAACAAAGCAGTTTTGTCATCTAACTGTGTGTTTGCATTCTTTAAATGCAAATTCCATAAATTTAAGGTGGAATCAGGGATGGGCCTCTCTATTGGAGGTGGGTTGGGGGGTTTAATAGGGAATGAAAAATAGTGATAAGGGACAAATAATACCAAGGTTGTTTAATCAAGACTCAATGAATCGCCAGGTGGCGGTGGTGCACGCCTTTAATCCCAGGAATTGGAAGGCAGAGACAAGCAGATCACTGTGAGTTTGAGGCCAGCCTGGTCAACAGAGCAAGTTCCAGGAAGGCTCCACATATACAGAGAAGCCCTCTTTTGAAAAATAAAAACAAAAAACAAAAAAACAAAGACCCAATGAAAATGAACCATATTAAATTATATTTATCTAAGGTTATACATATATGTGTGTGTCTGTATGTGTGTGTGTGTGTGTGTGTGTGTGTGTGTGTGTGTGTATATATATATATACAGAGACAGGGAAAAAAAGACTTTAAAAAGTTAGGCCATTCTAGCTGACTTAGATCCTCACAAGAATCAAATACAAAATCCCCAGTACCAGGTATAATAAACATTTTTTCCAGTGCTTCGTTGTGATAGCTAAATAACTTTCAGCACAATATAGGCTATTGCGGTTGTCCTTCCATGTCTCTCTGAAAGGTTGATGGTTAGCGCCTGTTGCTGAGGTTACACAATCTTAAAACATAAGACTCAGATTATGCAAATTGAACCTAATCTCAAAGCCCCTTTCTTGTGGTCTAATTTCTATAAGACTCGGAAATACTATTCAAGCTGACAAGGAAGGGCCACAGTTAATAGTCCAGACTAGCTGTGACACTTGTAAGCCACAGAAATGACCAGCAAGCCAAGATATCCATCAGTGCACAGCTGACAGTCACATTTTGGCCTTTTGTAACAGCTGTCTATGACTACTTAATGCCCACTAATAAGAACGGAGAATATTCATGGTACTGGGAACCTAACCAACTACCTCAGACTAGTAAGACAACGGATCTTAGAAGAAACTACCTCCACTTTGCTATACCAACACAAGTTCTTGATTATACTTAAATCTTATCCTTTCAACCACAGATCAGTGTAGTTATTATCAGTCATCAAAACAAGATTCTACCTATAGCTAACTGACATTGAATTACAATTAGAATGCAAAGATAAATGGATTGTGGAGAGCACAATTCCAACAAATACATCTTCATCATAGGTCCTGCACCTATAGTTCAAGGAAAAGAGGGAGCTGAAGGATCCAGAAGAATAGAAAGTTATCTAAGACATTTCTAAGACAATCAAACTGTCTGTCTTAGAAATGGCTCCATAAACAAGACCTGAACAATGGCAATATCAATAGATATACTGCTGTGTAACTAGGAAAATCTCTCAGGATCCCACCCAAAGACAAAGAACCATGGACAAGTAAGTACTGCTGAGAAAGTACAAGAGAGAAGCAAGCCTCTTCTGTGGATAAGCACCCGAATGTTAGCTCTTAGTCCTGATACACTAACAAAAAAAAAAAAACCAGACTCATCAGGTTGATTTATATATCTGTGCATGCACACACACACACACACACACACACACACACACACACACACCACATGCATGTATGTTTGTCTAACAATAGTAATTAAAGAAAATTATGCTATCAGTTTGAGAGTGTAAAGGGACATAAGAGGATCTGGAGGAGTAGACATGGTGAGGGGCAGGATGTAGACGGCAAGCGATGCCATTATATTTAACAAAAATTAAAAGATAAATAAAAACAAAAACAGTTCAGGTTTTTTTAAAAAAATGAATAGAATTTTTGTTCCCTGTTTGTTGGATATAGCTTTGTGCAATAAATTCTGATCATGGTTTCTGCTTCTTCATGTCCACTTGCCTCCTGACTTCCCCATGCATCCAGTTCTACACTTTGCTAGTCAGTAACAGTGAAGGCTTCAGTTAAGCATCAGCCTGACTTCTCTTTGATTGATGACATATTTAAGTGTGGTCTTCAGAATAGGGTTTTAGAGTCAGCTTGTGGACGCACCAAAAGCCTCTCATGTAGCCTGTGTTGTTGGAAGATTTCCCTGGAACCCCTTTGGCCAGCAACTCAATTAGATGTAATCCATTCCAAGAGGTTTCCCTTGGTGGCAAGGCATGTCTAGTTGGTGTTTTATCTTCCCATTATATGGCAATTCCAATTAGATTTCTTTCATATAGGCAGATATATTTTAAATATCTACCAGAGTAGTTTTTCTTATGACCCCTCAAATGATCTTTAATGTTACCTGTCCCTCCCCATATTCCCTCCATCAGCTTCTTCCTACCTTTCCCTCTCTGTTTTAGGATATGGTATTATCCTATACCAGTCTCCCTCCTGTTTCTTATTAGCTATATATTCTATTTCCCCTTTCTTGCAAGAAGCTCCTGCCTTCCATAGTACATTAATCTACACCTAATCCACATAGTTATCTGTATTGTAGCATTTCTGTTGAGTTCTTAAAAGCTAACATCCACATTGTTGTAGTTTGAATGCAACTGACTCCCATAATCTTATAAGGTGTGGCACTATTAGGAGATGTGGCTTTGTCGGAATGGGTATAGCCTTGTTAGAGGACATCTGTCACTGTGAGGGCAGACTTTGAGGTTTCTTAGGCTCAAGATATGCCCAGTGTCTCAGTTAGCTTCCCTTTGATTGAAAGATGTAGGCCTCTCAGCTATTCCACTAGCACCGTTGTCTTTCTGCATGCTGTAATGTTTCCCCTCCCCATGATGATAATGAACTTAATCTCTGAAACTGTAAGCTGCCACCTCCGTTAAATGTTTTCATGTATAAGAGTTGCCATGATCATGATGTCTCTTCACAGCAATAAGAACCATAACTAAGATGTGCATGTAAGATAAAACATAGCATAATTGCTTTTGGGGTCTTGGGTTAACTCAATCAGGGTGACTTTTTCTAGCTCTATCTACACAAATGCAAATTTCACGGTTTTATTTAACAACTGGATAATATTCCGTTGTGTAAATGTACCACATTTTATGTCCATTCGTCTGCTGAAGTATATCTAGGGTATTTCCTATTTCTGGTTATTATGATATGGCATCAAAGACCACGAAAGAGCAAGCACATCTGTAATAGGATTTAACACCCTTCCAGTATATTCTCAGGAATGTACAGTTGTATTGTGAGTTGATCTATCTATTCGCAGATTTTTGAGGAACCACTATACTTGTTTCCATAGTGGTTGTGCAAAATTGCACTCCCACCAGTAATAGAGTGTTTTCCTTATTTTCCTATCCTTGCCAGTATTGACTGTCATTTGTTTTATTGATTTTTGTCTGTTTTACAAGTGCAGGATGAAATCTTAAGAAGGTTTGATTTGTTTACCTGATAGCTAAGGAGATTGAATATTTCTGTAAGTGCTTCTCAGGTACTTGTATTTCCTCTTTCAAAAACTATTTGTATAGTTCTGAACCCCATTTTCATTGGGTTATTTGTTTTCTTAATGTCCATTGCTTTTTCATTCTTTATATTTTTGACTTTCTGTTGGAAATTTATATATATTAACTTTATTAATTTATATATATTAACTTTCTGTTGGAAATGGAATTTGTAAAGGACTATTCCATTTTGTAGGCTGATGTTTGGTCAAAAAAGTAATGTTCTTATTGAAACCAATGCTTTAGAGTTTTGCGAAGTCTTATTCATATTTATTAATTGATTTTCTTAGGGTCTATGATATCAGTATTTTAGTTACTCAGAAAACTAAAACTAAAACAAACTGAACATTAATTTTTTAAAAAATATATTGGTTTATTTTACATTTCCACCACAGTTACCTGTCCTTCCTCTCCTCCCAGAACCCTGTTCACTCCCCTCTGACCCCCTCCTATAAACTTCTCATCCTTTACTATTCAAAAAATGTCAGGCCTCCCATAGATAACAATAAAACATAGCTTATCAAATTTCAGTAATATTAAGCACCTCCCCATGTATTATCACTGGAAAAGGCAACACAGTATGAAGAATAGGGTTCCAAAAGTCAGCAAAAGAGTCAGAGACAGTCCCTGAACCCTCCCACTGTTAGGAGTCCCACAAGAAGACCGAGTTATGTACCTGTCACATATATGTAGAAGGCAGAGGGTATAACTCAGTCCCATGTAGGCACCTGGTGTGATTCAGTCTCTGTGAGTTCCTATAAACCCAGTTAGTTAATTCTGTGTAGAAATCTATTTATGTGGCAATCAATATGGTGACTTCTTGGAAAATTGGGGATCAATCTATCTCAAGACCAAGCTGTAACATACTTGGTCATATTATCAATGGATGCTCAATCATACCAAAAGGGCACTTTCTAAACTATATCCATAGCAGATTTATTCATATTAGCCAGAACCTGAAAACAACTTAGATGTCCATAAATATTACATTTGAAATCTCAAATAAAGCTGTATTTACACAGTTTTAAATTACCTTGAATTTATATTTGTTATTTTTTATTGTTAAATAATGAGTACAATATAAATATGTATATGCGTCTCCTCTTTACCAGTACAAAGTTTATCTCTTGACAGTTATATTTCTCATGCATATATTTCTACTGTTGGTATCCCATGTCATCTGGTGGTTCACTTTGTAAATAAAGATTTCCCATAGGTTTCCCAGATGCCCTGATCCAAATAATCTCTATTAATTATGGCACTATTTGGCCGATCGCTCAGGGATATGTCTAGCTAGTTCTTACATTTTAAATTAAACCATTTCTATTAATCTATGTATCACCATGAAGCTGTGGCCTACCGGTAAGTTTCCAGCATCTTTCTCTTTTGGCAGCTACATGGCATCTGCCAGACTTTGCCTTCTTTCTCCCAGCAACCAGTTGCTGCCTAGCTCTATTCTGCCTTGCCATAGGTCAAAAAAACTTCATTAACCAATGGTAATAAAACATATTCACAACAAGCAGAGGGGAATCCTACATTATCACCTTTGGAAATTAAATGTCTTTATACAGCTTTTAGAGACAGATACTATAAATATTATCAAAAATATTTGAACTGAGAAACACATGCAACATCTTCTATAAGTACTTCACCAACAGTTTTTCTATCTCCTAAACAAATCCAAAAGAATGAGCTAAAGACTTTTGTTTGAGACAAGTCTATGCTACAAATTACTTTTGCAAGAAAACAGACACTATTTTCTAAAGGAATAAATTTCTACCTACCAGATTACAAAGAGATGGACTATGACTTGTCTAATACCTGGCACCCAAAGTCAGCCCAGCAAGCTCAGTCAACCATGAGACTCCTAAACCCTAGGCTGTGGGTTCATGCCCCACCTTGGGAAAAATCCACAGATGCTTCAGAAGAAAACTTATTCATTAATGGATGAAATAAGGAACACATACACTCACAGTTATGGTGGGAAGCAACTCATTGGCTCTTTGCCCACCATGGAAGGATGGAGAAAGCTTCAGACTAGGTCACTGAGGGGCGTGTCAGAAGCCTTAAATATCCAAACAAGAAAATGAGAGAGACAGAGAGACAGAGACAGAGAAACAGAGAGAATCCCCCAACTTCAACCTCAGCTCTTATCTGGTTACACATAATAGAAAACCACAACTATGGAGAGTCACCTTCAAATTCCGTTGGCTGGAGGGATCTAGCTCCCACAGCAAACAGCTCATCTTCAAGGTCTTCAAAGTTTTGTGCACTACCTTTAACATTGTTCCGTGAGCCTTAGTTGCAAGAGTTGTGTCTTGTATGTGTCACTTGGGATTACACTCAACACATACGTATTTTAATTGATTGTATCTTCTAGAATTGTCTGTATTCATTAAAAAATCGTCTGTATTCTCATGACGATGAGAACTGCACTTATCTGTAGGCTTAAGAACAAATATTTAGAATATAGTTAGGTATTATTTTGGTTTACTGACGTGCTGGTTTTATGTTCTGCTCTAAGATCTATGAATTCACAAGGGTGGGTAGTTACCTAAGCTTCTAGTACCACATATGATTTCCTACTTTTGAGTTCGCCTTAAGTCAAATTCGTGTGCCCGTGGTACCAGGAATGTGTGTGAGCCACTCCTGCATCCTTAGAGCTATTGTGTCACGCTGGTTGTTGTTTTAGGTGTCAACGCTGGGTAGGACTATTGGCTTCCTCCCTCCTTTGGAAGATTACATAATGCTGTATTGTTCCATGAAAGCTACTTCCAAGGGAGGAGGTTTTCAGGTCAGTTCAACTCAGGTTCCTCTGGGACTTGTGTTTGAAGTGCATAGTGTTATTGACTTCCACTTAGTAGGCAACCAAGGGCAATAGCAATGACTGCAATGTTTTGCAAATCCTTTGGGCAATTCTTATCTAATGAGGGCCTTAGCTGGTTTTTTTTTTTGTTGTTTGTTTATTTTTTTTTTGGAAATATAGTTATTCCAAATGGGAAAATTTCATTTAAACTATAATTTCACAGTACTTTAATTGTATCTGAGGCTATGAAAACATCAGGAAAACTGGTGCATTGCCTAAGCCAGTTCATGTCGCAGTTCATTCATGCTGTCCCTGGCAGTATTCATATTTAGTAATCTAGTCTCAGAAGCTCAGCTGTAGTCTAGGAGGCAAAGCATTTTAAGTAAAGAGTTCTGTGGGTGAAGACATACTGGACATAGCCTAAAGGGTTGTGCTTAATGTAGAACTGACACTGGTTCTTGGACTTGAATATGTATATTTAAGAAGCATAAATGGTGTTGTCTAGAAACCCACTTTCTGAAGCAAGGAGTTAAAGAATATGATGTCTGCCTCTGAGACAGAAGCCTGGAGTTAATAAAATGGTGATGAGATGTTTCATACAACTCAGTTGTAGTTAGTTAGGAGTCCATGACTATATGATCCAACATGGTAGACACAAATTCAAATCGTGTGTTATTTAGATTGCATAAGGCACAAGTGTAAATACACACTTAGTTTAGAATGTTAATATAAAATATAAAGTATATTACTTATAAACATTATATTAACTCACTTATATACTCTAGAGTGTGCTATACAATCAATATGTATATAATGTGACCCTTTATATAACTTGGGGTGGTATAAGAGGTCTTTCTGTTTATGTGTTGATTTCATTGGTTAATCAATAAAGAAACTGCTTGGCCTGATAGGGCAGAACTTAGGTAGGCAGAGAAGACAGAGAAAGAAAGCAGAGAAAGAGAGCCACCATGGAGCTTCCAGGTCAGACATGCTGAATCTTTCCTGGTAAGCCACGACCTCATGGTGACATACAGATTATTAGAAATGGGTTGAATCAAGATGTGAGAGTTAGTCAACAAGAAGCTAAAGATAACGGTCCAGGAAGTAATTTAATTAATACAAGTTCTGTGTGGTTATTTTGTGTGTAAGCTAGTCGGGTGGCCAGGACCAAGGCAGGCCCTCACTCCTAGGAACATTGGGGAGACAATTTCTTTATTATGAGCAATTTCCTATTTTTCTCTATTACGATTTAGAGGAAAAAAATAAGGTAAGTTTCTATCTTGTTGAGCACAATATTATTGGAGCCGTTGTGGAGGGTATTTTTTTTGTTGTTTATCTTTGTGTGTGTGCATTTGTTTGTGTATGTGGCTACATAATTTCTAGTATAATTATAATATACATCATATATTTAAAAGTACTACATATGATAAACAAGATAATAATGCAGCCCTTCCTTGGTAGGATAATCAAGGGAATAAATGATTTCAGAATATACTTGTTTGTTTAGTTCAGAGAGGGCCAAAGTTGCTGTGTGAAAGATGGAACTCAGTGAATCATGGTTTGTTGAGATAGAAAGCACACCTATTACAGAAGAAAAAAGCATTTACATTAAAAATTTTCATTAACTCCTTTTAGATAATTTGAATGTGTGGGGAAATGATGGAGAAACTGTAGGAAATGTTTGACTGTAAGAATGCAATCATATACAAGGTACATGCTTATGTTTTTGTTTTTCTCCTAGTTTAAATGAAGTTTTTGCATTTGGGATAATCTTTCCAGTACACTCTAAAAATAACTAAGTAGTAAGTGTCTGACTTGCTTCAGATGTATTTGCTTTAAATGTAACATGGAGATATGCAAAATACTAAAAGAAAAGTGTGTTTTTATTATATAATTGTACTACATTCTTTATTTGAATGAATTCAATAAACAATATTCAAAAATAATAAAAATTAACAAACATATTATCCTAAAGACACTATTAAGTTCTTCCTAAATCACAACTGTTTGAACATCTTTATTTTAAACACAAAAGATAAGTATATAGCTTTATGAAATTTACAATTATATTGGATTTTTATTTACCTTTAAAAATATTTTTAGCAATTTATTTTTATATGGTATTTGAGAATACCAGAAAAATAAAAAGTAAATATTTAACTTTTACAAAAATATTTTCTGGAAGAGTTATCATGTGAACAAAAGTCATAATTCCCTAATTCTCAAGCCTTAAAAATATTATTTGTGAATATGTATATTCACATTATACTCAGCAGTCAATATTAAAGTTCATTAATAAAAACAGTGATTATATTTTCATTCTCCTTCTACTCTTATACATGCTTCATCTTTGATAACACTGTACATTAAATACTTGCAAACTCTGAATGGCAGTTTTAAATTATTATAAAGAATGTTTTATTTGACTTTTAGAATCTTTACCAAATATCTATAATACCATTAAATATATATATAAGTGTTTGTAACTTCAATCCCTTTAAAATTTAATGGCAAGCACTATTTAAATTTGGGATAAAATTCTTTTGGTGGTTTAGATTACATTTCTTTCAGGTAGAACCTCAATAAGTACTCTAAGTTTGGAATTTTTGAAAATGTTAATAGCTTTTGTCTGATCTGTAGTGCTTCAGTAAATAAGTCAAGTGATGTCCCTGATTTACTTTAATGTCATTGCTTGTGTCAAGAAATTTTGCTGCTTCACCACTTAAAAAACACAGTAAAGCCTGGCTCCCCATCACTATTAGTTGCAGACTTAAAGACAACTCTTCAGAAAACATCCTTTGAGGAATGTGTACAGAATTATTAAAGATAATGAAATGATAGTCTGATATTCCACCAAAGAAGAAGTAGAAGCAAACATTAATTTCTAGGTAGTAATAATGTAGGAAAATACATAACTCATTTTCATTTTCTGTCAAAAAATATGATAAATATTTTCAAAAAATAAATAGCATTTTTGCTAATGGGTTTTTGGTTTGGCAAAGAATACCTTTGTGTTTTTCATAAGTAAATACAGTAAGCTTTTCTTTAATCATGTGCTTTGAGAAGATCTAAGAATCTCGAAATCCACTGTATTGTTGAATGTCATAAATGCGGTTGCTTTCAGTCATGAACTAAAACAATCTGCTCATTTCTATTTTTTCTCGCTCCTCTATGTCTATCCAGCCAGAAAGCGCTCCAGCACGAGAATGCTAAGCAGAAATAGTGCAAATCGGTAACGAATCTGGATTTCTAAAACCGTTTTCGACATGAAATGTAGCAGCTGCATATGAGCTCTTTACCTACATCTTATTCAAAAACTTTCTAAAATCAAATATTTGAGTAGGAAACAAAAATTACTCATACGCTATGAAGACGAAAAATAAAAACAAACTCTAAGATGACTTCAATGTGAGCCAAATGAAATAACGAACCTATAAAATGGTGCGTGAAATGCAGTCAGGCTTACAGACGTGTTTCCCACAGAGGAACACACTACCTTCTCTTTATTGTGATATTGCTCTGATTCTAAACGTCTATTTACTAAATTATGGTAGAGCCTTATTTTCCACAGGCCACAGGACATCCACTTGCACACAAATAAGACAAGTGGGATGCACGAGCAACAGTTGATTGTGCCAGTCAGTAACTGGAGAAGAGAAAGATGTGACTGAACCCCATGAATACTTAATGAAGACTATTATCAATACATATTTCCTTAAGAGTTAATAACACTATAACGAGATCCATAAACCCCATTTACCTTTATTTCATTGCTCAAAATCAATGAACTGTATCTTCCAAGCAAATTTTCAATGACATGTTTGAGTCAAGTAAGCATCACTTTGGTAGCTCTTTTATTTCTAAAAAGTTAAAAGGGAGAAGGACAGTCTAGCTCACTTGGAAGGAGTTTGTCCTAAGTGAGTTTTTACTTTTCAGACTGTTCGGCTAATGATTAACGTCACATACCATACATCTCCTTCTAGTAGCTATGGTGTCTATTAAATGTAATTACCTTTCCCCGTGGCTTTAAATTGACGGCAGATTCAAAATGAAGGTGGCTTCTATTAAATTTAATTACTTCTCCCTGAAGCTGACTTGGCAAAACTTGACTAGTAATGAAAGTGGATTCCATAAAAAGATGCATGGTTAAGGTGTGGCTACGAAATTAGCAATGATATTAATAACAAAATGGAAAACAATACTTAAAGTGCTATTATTCTTATTTATAAATATTTTTGTGATAATGTGATTACTAAATTAAGTCCTTAGATTTTTCTAGTAGGTTTCAACTATTAGTCAATAGATTATCATTATCACAACAAGGATGAATTCAATTATCAAAGAGCTTTATCTAGTGTTTCTTACAACTCAAATAATAAAGTCTATTGCATAATTCCATTGTTTTCTCAGTTATTTTAAATCATTATAATATAGTAAAAAATGAAAACAAAATAACTAGAATAAGCATATTCTGCTTTTCATGGTTATCTAATGAGAACTTTCTTTCCAGTGTATTATGTAGTTCAAGAAACAAAGCAGGTCATTTTCTCTAGTTATTTTGGGTAAACATCAGAAAAATCTATTACCTTGCAAAACATTACCTTATTTAAGGCATGTATCATTCTGGATCTTAAAATACTGGCCAAATTTTAATACACTCACTCATCATTCACTGCCCACTTTATTGTGTGTATGCTTTTTTGAAGAAGGAATTAGATGAAGGCATAGGTAAATATTTCTGTTTAGGGAGGAATCTGTGATATCTTCAGAGCAGTTCTGACTACTGGAAAATTGATTTCTCTGCTTAAAATTTCTCTTGAAAAAGCACAAGAGACAAACATGGCAGCTCTTTTCTCATTTGAGTACAAATGAAGCTACCTTGTCTTGATGAGCCAAGTGCCAGACTCCTGTAAAGGATGCCTTAATGGATACATGCAGAGTCCACTGAATTCCTCCAGAGGGAGCCTCTTCTACTCTCTGCTTGAGGAAGAAGACGTCAAAAGCTGCATTGCTGTCTCAGTGTCAGAGATGAAGGCAGCATGAGAAAGTGGTGAGATACTTATGAAAACCCGGCTAACTAGTCATCCCCCTTTTGTCTTTCTCAGATGTATGTCAACTATGTCATGAGCCAAGAGATTTTCAGATTGTTACATTCTTTATATCTGACTTAATTATGAACTCCTGTATCCCTATGCATATTTTTAGTATCCAGTCATTTCCAAATATTAATCTATTACATACCACAGTAAATGTTTGCTCTTACTTGCTTCTTAAAATATGGTACTAAAAACATTGAAACATGTAGCATAGAAACCACTAAAGAGCATAGGCTGCTATAATAGCCAATGAAAATACCTGGAAAGTGGAAACTTGACAGACAATGAAGAGATCTACAAATCAGACAAAGCAGGAAAAAAGAACAAAACATGTATGTATGTTCACTAGTCACAAAACAGCCTAACTTATGAGGAATACCTGGAAGGACCAACACATAAGATATGAGGACATGCAGGAGGTCAACCTTGCAATTAATGCAAACTTCTTGAAATCGAAGGGTCTCTTTCTTCCCCACCAATGAGCATTTGCTTTATGTCAACAGTTTTGACACTATTCACATCCTTGAATATTTGAATTCTTTTTATTGAATTGACTTTTGTGTTTAATTATATCATTAATAGATTCAAAATTCTACACAGCTATATATTTCATAAATAGAGAGTGTCTTTTCAACTATTTTAATTTGATGTATATTTCCAATATAATACCATAATATACTCCATTCAAATTTGTATAATAAGTGTCACTGTCTGGTCGGGTGGCACCTGCCTTATCCCAGCACACTAAGAAGTGGCAAGAGTCTAACCAACTCCAGGTTAGCCTGTACTAAAAAATAGACCTTTCTTCCAAGGCAGTCAATCAACATCAATAAACTAATCAAAACTGGCAAAAAAAGTAAATAAGTAAACAAAATAATTCTATAAGGCATGATACTGCATGCCTGTATTCCAGCACTTGGAAGACAGAAGCTGTTGTGATTCTATGAATTATAAATTTACCCTGGGCTATATAGTGACTTTTAAGCCAGCTTGGGTTTCTGACGCTACTGATGAAGTGCTAAATATTCTTTCATGAAGAATACCAAAAGTGGCTATATATTTCCTTCAGCCTTGTATAAATTAAATTAAACAGTTTTTAGCATCAGCAATCTGGACCTTTTATGAGACTTAAGTTCCATGCTTCTTTCTTTAGTAGAATTCAGTGAAAGAGGGGTTTATGTCGACTGTAAAGGTTTCAATAAAATATCTTGCTTCCCTGCCATGTCCAGTGTATATCAGATACTCTAATTCTTTGGGTTGTCGCTCCTTTTCCCCCTAGTTAGCACTACCCTGGGAATAGTGATGGATGCCAGAAATTGCAGCTCTGAGGATGGTCACAGCAGTTCAGGAAAAAGAGGCCAGAGGCTATGAATATGAGAGACAGCAAAGGGAGCAGATTACTTGGAAAGTGTTTGAGGGAAGAAGGGGGAAGGGTAGTTTGATGTGAGTCTGTTTTTTTAATATAAATAAAAATCTATCCTAAGCTAATAAATTTCCTCTTCTGGTTCCTTCAAACAACATATACAAAGAATACAATTTCTGCTTTATAGGTAAATGGTTTAGAAAAAAAATGTGAGATTAATGTTATTTTCCCCAAATTTTAACTATCTTATAATCCATATTGTCTGAATTCAAGACCATGAATTGATATAATAAAAAATTAACTGAATAATAAGAAAATTTTTAAATTTTTATAAGATTTTATTTCATCTCATTAAAAAACATATTCTAGTTTGATCATATGCTCTATCAGTCCCAGTCCAGCTGGGCTTGGTGAGCTCTCATTAGATCAGTCCTGTAGTCTCAGTGGGTGGGCGCACCCCTCGCAGTCCTGACTTCCTTGCTCATGTTCTCCCTCCTTCTGCTCCTCATTTGGACCTTGGAAGCTCAGTCCAGTGCTCCAATGTGGGTCTCTGTCTGTATCTCCATCCATCACCGGGAGTTAAGTCCAGTGTTTCAATGGGGGTCTCTGTCTCTATCTCCATCCATCACCAGATGAAGGTTCTATGGTGATAAGCAAAATATTCATCAGTATGCTTATGGACCAAGGCCGGTTCAGGCACCCTCTCCTCTGTCCAGAGAACAATCTGGGGATCTCTCCTATGGACCTGGGATCCCATTTATAATCAAGTCTCTTGTAAACCCTAAAATGACTCCCTTAGTTGAGATATATACTTCCCTGATCCCATATCCATCCTTCCTTTCTCCTGATTTTTGATAAAGAAGCCAGAGATATACACTGGAAACAAGACAGAACCTTCAAAAATGATACTATTTACACGATGGAGTACTACATCATGTTAAAAAATAATGACATCCTGAAATTTACAGGGAAATAGATAGATCTAGAAAAAAAAAATCACATTGAGTGAGGTAATCCGGAGCCAAAACGACACATAAAGTATGTATTCACTAATAAGTGGCTTTTCAAAATAAAGCAAAGAAAACACAGCCTACAGGTCACAATCCCAGAAAAACTAGACCACAAAGTGAACCCTAAGAAGGGCACACATTTACATGGGAAGGTGTAAAAGACAAGATCTCCTGAGTAAATTGAGAGCACAGGAGTCATGTGAGAGGGAAGAAGGCAAGAGGGGACAAAGAGAGGTGAGTGAAGAAAAACTGTATAGCTCAATAAAAACAATTTAAAGATAAATAAATAGTTTAAAATGTAATAAAATCTATAAAAAGAGAGAGAGTAAAAGTAGTACAAAAGAAAAATCCAGATAAGATGGAAAATAAACAAGGAGTCTAGATCCTGTATTTTATTGTGTTTATTTTAAATTTTTTGCATGCTGATGAGCAAAACACAACTGCTGAGAGACATGGAATTGTGAACAGGACTCAAAATTGAACCAACTTATATACTTGAGGGCCATCTTAACTTTGAAACAGAAGTTAAAAAAAATATGTATTTGTAAAATGCAACACAAAAGATGCATTGTTTTGGAGAAATGGTTTTGCTTCTCTTTCCATAGAAAACAGAGCTGATGAATTTGTTCCAGATAATTATGAGTCATGTTTAATCAAGGGTAACCCCCTGTAACTAGACAGGTGACTTATATCAACAAAGATTATTGCTAGTATTTGCAGGACGTGGCCACTATCTCAAATTTTCTCAGGGACTCTAAAGATGCCTTCATCCACAGACAAGAAGAAGCAGCTTGGAAAACAGGACATTCACATTCCGAAGAGTGGTATGGGGGACTTAATTATTTAATGGGTCGTAGATTTGTATTATGATTTAGGGGAATATAGGAATATAGGGTAAAAAGAATTCTATTAATCTCAGGTATTTTGGATTGGTATGGATTTTGGCATACTGATACATTTTAAAGTTAATTTTGCTACACTGTATATATATTTCTACTCTTGTTAGAGGTATTGTGTTAATATTGCATTTAAAAATGCAATGGATAAATAAAAAATGAGGTTAGTAGTTACTCTAAAATAATCAAACTTGTAGTCACAGCAAGCTTGTTTTCTAGGTTACATATATACTTATACAGATAATTTTCTAATACTTCAAGGGCCTATAGAATTAAGAATTTAAGAATTTAACCTAAGGGTTTTGTTTTGTTTTGTTTTGTTTTTTATGACAAGGAGACACATCTTCTCTTAGCAGCATCAAATTACTTCAAAGACGACGGGCATTCAAGAAAATCCTTTTGGAGCTTTCTTTCATTGTGGCAAAGTTAGCCTTTTGACAAAGAAATTGCTCTTGCCTTTCACAGTCGACAATATGCTGTGCAGACTGGACAAACACACAGAACTCATAAGAAAGTTACTGCTGAGCTTCAAGTTTTCTGCTTCACAGAAGAGTCTGCCAGACATTCTGCAGGACACAGAGAACGCAACTTATGATCTTGGTCAATACAAGGTAGAAAAGTCCTTCAAATTTTCTGCATAACTGAAAAGTCTGCCAGATATTCTAGGCCTGTAGTGTGAAAATGAATGCCCCAACACTAGAGAGAAAATTTGGGTGATTTTCCAGGAAGCAAGATGATTTTGTTGTTAGATAATATTTCTGGAACACATTGATGGAGTTGAAGACTAGATAGTTATAATTGCAGTTTTCCTTAGTTATGATAGAAAATAAATTAGGTATGGAGTTTCAGATTCACTAAGATAGGATAAGTTATGAAGTATTTTCTTTAAATTTGCCAGACTTAAATGAACTAGGCATTGTAAATGAAATCCTTACTTGATAATTGTTTTTACTGGATATAGTCTTAGTATTTTTAAGTTAAAACCTTTTCTTTTTATTTATATGAACAGGTGGATTGTGCATAATATTAATTTAAGACATGTTACATTTGTCTGATTAAATAAACTTAACCTGGGTTCAGGAGGCTAAGTCACCAACTAGCTGACAGGAAGTGGTAGGGAGGATCTATGTTTTTTAAGTAGGGGTGGAGCAGAGGACACATTGTTTTGGGGAGCTGCAAACTATGAGAGAAGTTTAGCTTCTTGCTAGTCAACCTCTCTGAGCAAGCAGAATTTCACCTCAAACTTGAAATCTTGAGTTCTATATAAGGATAGAGGTCTAGATAAAATTCCCTATGGTGGCTGTGATATACCCAGTGCCTGAGATAACAGAATTTCTACCTGGCTATGGCCAGTTCAGCAGATTCAGTACTGGTAGCTGCCGAGCTGCAACTGGTGATCAGGACAACAGTTTTTATAGAACAGCTACTGAACTTAGTAAAAACAACACAGGACATCAGAGTTATTCTCTGACAAAGCTGCTAACTTTGTAATGTCTGTGGCCTGAGATGTCACACTTAAAAATAAGTCTTGTACTTAAAAGTAACTGGCAAAGTTTCAAAGCATGAGAACATCCAGAGTGTGGTGTGGCTATTACTCAACACACCAATCCATAGCTAAAATGAAAAAGAGCAACAAGTGGGGTAGAAAGATACAAACACTTTGTTCATTTCGTCAAGAAAATGAACTTGAACACACAGAAGAGTAGAATAAAGGAAGATAACAAAAAAGAGACTGTGGTTATGAAAACAGAAACCGTTTGCTCTCCACATGATGGAGAGGAAAATTTCTCTGACATCAAAACTCTACTACCCAATACTTGAACTTGTGAAAATACAAATTCATTTTAAAAATAAACAGCCTAAAATGAAAATTCTAGACAAGGAGTTCTGTGTTTCTGGAAAATATGCCTGGGGAAATATTTCCACAGGAAGTATATGTATGAGTGGACTGTTATCTCCATTCTGCACAGCATAATTTAACAACAGTGTTCTTATAGTACCAGTTTCTCAACATGAAAACTGCAGTCTCTTGGGGATCATCAATGTTGCATCACAGATCCACAGAGCTGCTGAGGTGAGGCATATGTGGCAATTTCAAAGTCTCTTCACTCCTGAGACACCACAAAATGAAGATATAATGATTAAAATTATATTGCAGTAGAGCTCCTAGGATATTTGAAGAAGATAGAACAATTGTGCATGCCCCAAGAAAAGGTGTGTACATGCAAAATGGCTACTCATAAAAGATCTAGTACTATAGGCAACACAACTGGAAGGTCATGGTCACATGAGCATTTTGAAAGCTAGATGGTTGCATCATGAGTCTCTTTTCCTCTATATGAGGGGAAAAGATAAAAATTTCACTGCAGGGCTTTGTCATGTATTGGTTTGTGGTGCAGGAGAATTATCTGTATTCTGTCAATCATGTATTTTAATAAAACGCTGATTGGCCAGGCAGGAAGTATAGGCCGGTCAACCAAACAAGAAGTAAAGGTGGGGCAATGAGAACAGGAGAAGGCTAGGAAGGAGGAATCCCTCCTTTCCTGCCCAAACCACAGGGAAGCAAGATGTAACCTGCCCCACTGGAAAAGGTACTGAGCCACATAGCTAACACAGACAAGAGTTTTGGGTTATCACAAGATGTAAGAATTAGTTAATAAGAAGACTGAGCTAATTCGCCAATCAGTTTTATAACTTATGGAGATCACTGTGTGATTTTCTTTGGGACTTGCAGCTATGGGGTACCGGGCAGGACAGAAACCCCAACAAGTCGGCCCCTCATGTTACAGGTTTGGTCATCTCTGTTACTCTCCTTCTGAATTGATTACGATTATTATTGCTGTGATGAAACAGCATGCCCAAAAACCACGTGGGAGAGATGGGATTTAGTTTGCTTATTATATAATATGTAGTTTATATAGTTCGGTGTCGAGGAAAGTCAGGATAGGAAATCAAGCATGCAGGGACCCTGTGCAAGGAGCTGATACAGAGGCCATAGAGTTCTGCTTACTGACTTGCTCTTTATAGTTTGCTTACCCTGTTTTTTTTTTTAATTATAGAACCCAGGAACACCATCCCAGAGATGTTCCAACCCACCATGGATTGGACCCTCCCAAATCAATCAATCACTCATTCAGAAAATGCCCATCAGGCCTACATCCCAGTCTTATGAAGGAAATTTCTTAATTGTGGTCCCCACTCTCATAGTTTGAGCCATATTTACATAAAACTAGCTGACATATTATTCTTTATTTTTTAATTTTTAAACTTTTAAAAATTAAGTTCATTTTTTACTTTCATTAGTTCTTTGTGAATTCAAATCATGCATTCAAATCCAATTAATCTCCCCTTGCATTCACCATCAGTTCTTGCAACCTCCTCCCCCTGAAACAAAACCATATTTAAAAGAAAAATTAGAAACCAAACCAAAAAAACCCAAATTTTTTTTATTCTTTATCATTATATATCATGCATAGATGGTAACAGTTGTTTTCCTAGATCTCAGAGTAGGTTTGCACTTTGGAATATTTAATAGCATTCCAACTTCTCCAGACTGTGGGGATTTACAAATAAGACTAAATTTTATATTACAAGATAACCATGTGATCATAGGGAAGAGAGGGGGAATATTTGGCTTAAAACTGATATGCCTGTTTTGAAAACTACTGATATTACTTAGTAGAAAAATAGTTCCCTGTAAAAGAAACTGTGTATGCTTTATTATGTAGCTAAAACATGTATTAAAAGATAATTTAGTCAAAAGAAAAAAAGGACAAATTACAATGTTAAATACCAAGCAGGTTTTATGTAACTTCATATCAATTGATCTTAAAAATAGCGTATTTGAATATCAAACTGACAAGTGGACTTGGGAAGGCTAGCATTGATTGTCAACTTGATGGGACTCTAAAATCTCTGGGCATGCATATGAAGGATTGCATAGTTTATATTGATTGATGTGATAATATCTGTCCTACACATGACTAGCTTCATTTAGTGGGCTAGGGTCCTGGGCTACAATAAGGCGAAAGCTATCTGAGCTCAAGACTCTGTTTTTCTCTGCTCCCTGACTGTGGATACAGAGTGACCAGCTCAGTCTTTTCTTCCCAACATGACGTTCCCCAGTTTAACTGTATCTCTACCTTGAGTCAAAATAAACCCATTTCCTTAAGTTCCTCTGTTCAGTATTTTATCCTAGAAGGCAATAATACAGAGCTCTACAAACACTGTTCCAGTTAACTGATATTTTCTTAGATCGCCCCATCTACCTTATCTAAGGTAAAACATTGTGACGTTAGTGTATTTAACGAGAATTGTTTAATTAAAATACAGTTGCAATGTAACTCAACATGTAGATTGTTGTGGCATATTTCACACAGTGTGCAGTTCCATTGCTGTGACTGATATAATAAAAAGCTAAATGGTGATTCAGTAGGCAGGAGGTAAATGCAGTATTTCCTGAGAGAAAAAGGAAGAGAAAGAGAAATCTTGAAGCACAAGGAAACATAAGGAAACATGGACAGGAAACAGGAAGGACAAGATGGAAGGGAGGTAATGTCACAAGATAGAACATAGATTAATGTAAATGGGGTAATTTAAGCAAAGCTAGTTGGGACCAAATCTAAAATATAGGCTTAGACCAAGATGAAAATTCAAAGAAAGTTACCAGTGTGGTAGATCTCCCATCCTAAAAATTAAGATAATTTGGAAGCTTCCCGAGGGAAAATACAGGTTCATTTTTGCGATGGTAGTTCCCAGCACTAAAAGTAAATGCGAAGTGGTAAAATTTAAGATTACTCAGAAGTAGAAACCTTCCTCTTTGGAGGAAAAAGTCATGAAGACATGTGTAACAGAGCTTCTGAACTATAGGCAAAGAGGAGAAAGAGTGTCAAAAGGATATTATTTTTTGAAGCATTTCCTTAGATTAGGATGTTATTAACTTCCAAATGCTATATATATATATATATATATATATATATATATATATATATATTCTCTTGAAAGTGAAGATTCTGCTCATACCAACCCCTACCACCTCCACCAACCCAGAAACAAACACTACCAACAAAAACAGGCAACAGTTCAAAGATGCCATCATGACCTTGATCAGGACATGGCTTAAATGTTGGTTTCGATCTTTCCAACTCCAGTCTTCCCAGCTGTTGCAGACCAGAATTGAGCAAGCACCCTTTGCCCCAGTCTATAGGGGCTGCAGGAAATCCTCTAACTTGCAAGAGGGAAGATGGGTAGTTCATTACAGTTGACTTTGATTTGCTTTATGGTCAATTTTACAGACACTCTCTTTATTATTAGGTTCTAATCTTTCAATTACCAACATTAAATGTTCTATTTCCAATAGTGCTTGGTAGCCGAGTTCTCTGTGGGTACTACGTCACCTCTCGCATATGCTGGAAAAAAAACCTTAAACATTAAAGGAATGCATAAGCCATATAAGATTTGTTAGGCACAATTTTTTCCATACATAAAGAATAAAAATTGTCTACTTTGATAAGAAAATGAATTATGAATTCACTTAAATGAAGTTTTACAAGTAACCCAGATAAAAATTTCAGAAGGCAAAAGGTCATATATATTGATTGTTTCATCATAAAATAAAACAGACCTAATCAAATTGATATTAAACATACTGTATACCTTTACGAAGCACCTAGACAACAAATTCTGAGTGCCACTCAAAATTATAAGCATTTCACTTGCTATCTCATTAACAAAGGTTTTGAGTTAAATTTTTATGGGCAATAACTCTCAAACCATGGAATAAATGTCAAATATCTTCTCAGTTTAAACCCTCAGTTTATGGGAGAATGAAATTCCATTCCCTTGCAAATATTTCCAGACTATGAATAAATATTAAAACTGTATATTTTAAAAATATTCAATAAAGAAAGTAAAAAATTGATGACAATTTTCAAAGATAAGAAATAGGTTTAAACCCTTGAAGCATGTTCTTACAAAGCCATGGAAACTCACAAAACTTGTAAATATGCCACCCAGAAATTCTGTTCAAAAAATGTTTCTAGATAGACCTTTATGTTCTCCTCAAAACTAATATCAAAGCAACTGTGTACATTCACTATATTGTCTTTTAAAATAGCAGACAGAAAAATCAGTAAATGAGGTTTATATTGCTAATTAACATACTGTCTACACAATCTATAGTAGTGCTACAAAACTGTGGTCTTTCATTTTATCACATAGATGAAACAGTTATCTTTCAGGGTTTGAAATTTCTGTGATCTTTATGCTTAATAAGCTCAGTAAAAGGCATTCAAATTACATCACTTTTGCCTTGGAAGTTAAATTGGGAAATATTGCATTCTCTGAGATGATAAACTCTGCTGAAGATAAATTATCATGAGAAATAGTTTTAATTGATTTACCATAATAAAAGTTATGCGACTTTGAAGTGCAAATGACACATTAAAATGAATCTCCAGTATGTCGATAATAAAGTAGCTTCTTTGTTAATGGAATTACTGACACTGGCAGCTGCTTTCTGGAGCAATGTCTTCTACAGTTAATCAAAAGACATCAATGTAAAGTAAATATACTGTTTATTTAAATCCCAGCCTGAGTTTTTCACTTCTTGCAGCAGAGTTAAGTCACTATTTGAATATTGAAAACCAGTCATTGTGGTCTGTATTATAGCTGTTAACTCTCCTGCTTTTGTATTAATGTCTTATTTGAAGGCTACATTTCTGGCTATCACTTTAGACCAGCAAGACTGTGTAAGCACAAATACTCACTCATTGAGGCCACAATGAATTTCAAGATAAAGTTCAATATATGTGTGTGTGTGTGTGTGTGTGTGTATGTAGTGTATATATATACATAAATATATATTCTAGCTACGTGTCTTCAAAATATGTATTTCAAAATTTGTACACAGAAAAAATGAAAGTAGTAAAAGGTTTTTAGACTTTGAACTCTTTGTTTTGGTTTTAAGAAAAATGAATGAATATTTTTACATTTACACAAAATGTCATAACAATTTTGTCTAAAGTTATCATTTCTAATCTTATTCTTCAACTACATTTTGAACAACATCTCTCTGTTGACCAAACCTAGAAATAATTTGAATACATTGGTGATTTAGTTTATGTGTTAATTGTCATCTTAGTGGTGCAACTAATCAATTTGCAGGATATGATTCTATATCACTAATATCTAATATCTGTATACAAGATGTCTTAAACAATCAATATCTATTCCATAACTGAATCATACCCTCAAAATTGTTGTCTTTCAAAATAAATACAATATTGTTTTCCAGGAATTTTAATGTCATGCAGGGACTAACACTTGACTTTGAAATAAAATGCCAAGCCAAATAATATATGCAGCATTAGTGTTTACTAAAGCAAAAAATTAAAGAGTAAACCTGTAATTATACAAAGTAGGGTCACATCAATGAAAATTGGAAAACATGACTTAAAAATCTGGTACTAGTTTATTTAATGCAAACCACCTGATATACAATAATGAGATCTTACACCTTAGCAACCAACACATAGTTTCTTACTAAACTCTTATGCTGAATTAAAAATGTAAGACACTCATATAAGTTACATGAGTTTATGGTTACTTTAAGACTCTATTCTATATATTATTTCAAATAGAAAAGTGTAAGGGTTGTAAGCAAAATATTGATATCTGAGACAATAATTTGGTGTACTGAACAGATCATTTAAAGAAAATGCACAAAGATGAATGCAGTAACACATTTAATAGTAAAAGAGACATAAAGAAAAATTACCTTTGAAATGAACAATTTCAATCACGGGCAATAGTGTACAGTTGTACATTAGCAGCAAAGAAATTGAGGCAGGAAGAACCTGAATTTGAGGACTGCCTTTGAAAAAGTCAGTTCAGAAATGTCTTGAATTTGACGCCACCCTGCCTACTAAAAAATAAATATGTAAAGCCATTCTAGAAGTGGTCACACAAAGTAGGATACAGCAACAGTGTGAGTGCAGATACTTCATACAAAGCTTGTAGGCAAATATTTGCCCCAAATTGGGATGTACTTCTGCATCACACAAAAGAAAATATACAACATTTCAATTTTGAATGCATCCATTGTTTCTAATTATATTAATTGCAGATTTGCTTATATCCTTTTAACCCATTATAATGGATTGTTTCACTTGATGACATTTGTACTATGATGGATATTACCATTCAGTTTCAGAAAACACTGAACTGGGATTCACGAAAGCAGAAGTGAACATCAGAAGTTTTCTTGCATGCATGCATTTACCAGTTTCCACCACTCATGCATGCTTCCTCCTTTCAACCTGGAAAGCTTCTATCTGTTTTTTTTTTTTTGTGGCTGTTTAAACAAAAATAGATGTTTATCTCTTTAAAATTTTGCCAGGAAGCTGTCACTTTCCCATTTACTCAAGCTATGTTGTGACAGAATGTGTCAGCTTCTCACACAAATGAAAAGAGATATAGACCTGTATTTACTTTAGCTGAAAAATAAGTAGTCATCAATTCAGAGAAAAGTGTTTTCCTTCTGAAATGATGAAGTAAATAGGAGTGATTCAGAAAAGCAAGTGTTTCCTAATGCTAAAAAAAAAAAAGGATGTAAACCACACGAACAGCTTTGGTTTATTTTTGGTTATCATCCTGAAAGTGGATAATCTCATGGTGTGCAGAAGTTGGCACTTAAATCTGGCCCTTTCTTAGTAAAATATTTAACTGTAAAAATGATAAATGTTTGTTCAGTTAACCTTCGTGCTTTCTTTTCTACACAGGTGAAAGCTTCAGTAGTCTAAATAGAGAAAGCTATCCTCTTTTGAGGCAGGTTTTAAAGGTATGTTAGATTCAAAACAAAAATAATTCTTAAAACTTTACACAAAATTTATAAATAATTAGATCATTGAAATAAATTGTTCTCCAGTCATTGAAAGTTAAATGCACATATCAGAATTCAGTATATATTTATGTATGTGTGTACTTACATATCCATATATATGCACATTGCATACATGTATATATACATGTATACACATATGTATAATTTATATATACCCATATTCACATATTTCATTAAAATAGATAATTATCAGGGTTTGGTAAAAAATATTTCATTAAAATACCAGCAAATTTTTCTGGAGAGATGACGTAGAGGGCAAGAGTACCTACTGCTTTTTTTCTGAAAATAGCATCAAAGTCTTTCAACTCCAAATTCAGGAGATTTAATCTCACTTATGGTCTCTGGAGGTACCTGCACTGTAAATGAACACTCAAGCACATAAATTAAATAAAATAAAGTGGTAATGTCAGTATGTTTCCAATACCTGCACAATGCATATAAAGGAAATAGGAAATGCAATCATGAGAGGTTTCCAAATTAAGAGTCAAAGGAGGCAGCAAAAGCCAGAAATTAATGAAACATTGCATGGATGTGGGGAGAACAGAGGGTGAAATCTAAACTTTTGCATATAAGCCACCTCCCAAGATGGCAGAACTCCAAACTACAAAGCTGCAGGATGAAAGAGAAGTAAAACTGCAGTAAACTAAAACACCAGCCAAGACATAAAGAGTGCTATCAACTTCATCAACTACTATAGACTGTGGGAGGTAATAACACTCTAAACTTAAAATCTATTCTTCAAGCAGAGAACTTTAATAATAATGAAAATCAGCTAAGCAGGAAGACCATCTTTAAAGTCTTCTGATTTCCTTTAATAAATAGTCGTTTGAAAATGTTTACAAAATTTAGAATCACCTTGATTTACTGTCCATGGAGTAAGTGATAACTGTAATAAGCTACTAATATCAAGAATAAAGAGGGGACCAAAGCTGGAGACATTTATAAGGTTAACATGTTGTGGTAACACAGCATCATGGTGCAGTAATTACCAAACATGAGCAACACCCATCAATCATAGTTCTGTTGAGTAAAACAATTCAGATGAGACAGTAGACATAGTGTGTAATTTTAGTCCTATAAACCATAAAAAATGCAGGTCACAGTATCTATATGAGAGAAAAACTAATGAATAAATGGAATAGTGGTCTGATTTTGGGACATATGATTGGAAAATAGGTGAAGAAAACATTTTGTATGTCATCAAAGCCATGTGTGACTTCCAAATGGTCAAACTTCCTCACATTTACTAATTGAAATTCCTAAACTTTGTCTGATACATAGTTTAGTTAGTAAACTCACTTGCTGTAAAGTCCAATGACATAGTTTGAACCCTGAAGTCTATGCAGTGGGACAAGAAAAGCAACTCCTGAAAGTTATTTCCTCAACTCTACCATATTTTAGATCCATGCCCTCCATGAATCTCCACTTTTGTACACCCAAACATTCCCCCACACAAAATAAATAAATAAATGTGAAAGTATAAGGAAATATAAAATTAATGTACTTGTAGTATGGAAAATTCTCCACAGTTAAAAGCAAGTACAGAAATTAATGTTTACTATCTGGTCTGGTTTCAGTTGTATCACACTTAAATTTTTTAAGCTGTTGCTTTTAGATTCTCATATTGTATTGTAGCTTGAATATAAAATAGCCCTTTAGATCTTATATACCTTGTCACTTGACCATATATGCTAACACTGTTAGGGGAGTTTGTAGAATGTTCGGAAGTAAGACCTAGTCGAAGAAATGGGGTCCTGGAGTGTAGAGCTCATATGCTATTGCCTAATACTGGCTTCTGTCAATACCTTTACTTCCATGCCTTCTCAATTAAACAGATATCTACTTCATGCTGCAAGTCAACTACAAATTGCTCCACTACCATGCCTTCACTACCAAGATTAAAAAAATATCATCTCTGTATGCTATGAATACCATTGGATAATAAAGAAACTGTCTTAGGCCCGTGATAGGGTAGAGCAGAGCTAGGCGGGGAAGATGAGACAGAAGCCATGGAGCCACCACCTGAGACAGACATGTTGGAACCTTGCTGGTAGGCAAAGACCTTGTGGTAACACACAGATTAATGGAGATGGGTTAAATTAAGATATAAGAGTTAGCTAATAATAAGCTAGAGCTAATGGGCCAACCAGTGATTTAAACAATATAATTTCGGTGTGATTATCTAGGGAGTCTGGGCAGAAGGGAAACAAACAAGCATTCTCCTTACTAGAAGAGATTGTAAACAAATATCCCTTTAAACAAATGGAACTTGTGGCTGAAGAGATAGCTCAGTAGAGATAGTGTTTCTTGCATTAATATAAGGACTTGAGTCTGGATCTCTACAACTCACATAAATCCAGATGTGGTAATGTTCACTAGGAATCAGAGGCAAGAGAATACCAAGAAACTCTCTGGTCAGCTAGTCTGAGCCTGCAGGAGGGAACTATAAGGTAGTCTTACCTCAAAAAGTGTTGAAGATTAGGACAGACATAAAAAAATTCTCTGATTTTCATATTATATGGCACATGCCCCACCGTACACACACACAAACACACACACACACACACACACACACACACACACACACACACACACACTCAGAGACAAAACAGTTTTTAAAGGAATTTACATTTAGTCAATACAGAGGTAACACAACATACAGACACCAAAAGTAGAGAAAAATCTACTAGCCAATGACATAGCTGAGTGTTCCCTTCTCTGCATACCCATTATCTTGACTGCAGATCTCCTGGAAAATAAAGTTTAGGGATTTTTTTAAATATTCAGTCTAAATATTTTATTTCAAGACTTTAGAAAACTAATAAACTTGTCAATAATATGCAATTATATTAAATAACAGTTTTAAATCAATAATGCATAAATGATTTAAATTATATCAGTATTATTAAACTTAAAAAAATAGTAACACACAAAGATGCTTTCTAATCAGTTTTGGGATTAACTTACAGGATGGAACATATTTCCCTTAAATCACAAGATCTCTTTCAGGTTAGTACCGGCCAGCTGCTTAATGAGGGAAGCTATAAACTTCCAACTACATAAATGTGGTACATTAGTCTTCTTCGGTATATTCGTATATTCATGTTCACCATAAATCTCCTACCCCAAGCTGTTCATATTACTTCTAAAAGAGAAAATATGAGTTGTCCCAGTTAAAACAGTTCATTGATAATGATGACTCTTGTAAAATAAGTGTTTGGAAGTATTTTGAATGAATAGAGAGAGAAACTGAGAAGAAATTAAAAATAAACCAAGACATAGAAGAGTTAAGTTGATAATGACATGGTATCATTACAGTTAAAGTAAACTTGATTTTTGAAAAGGCTTTAATACCACTAATCATATTTTCCACCCCTACCCATTCAAAAGGTTTCTTTGGTTATTACAAACTGATATTCAGCAAAGTTTTCCCCAAACTTCTAGGAACTTCTGAGATTAGGGGAGGACAAAGGGAAAGGCTGAAGCACGCTATAGTGCCCTACAGGTAAATCATTTTACCTGTGTATAATATGCAATGCATTATGAAAAGATAACTATGACTCAGGAAAAAATATTATTTGATTGTTAATTCAAGCAAGTGTTTACATGAGGTTCTAAGTCTGAGTACTTGAACATTAAGATTCCATTGTCCCAACTTCATTTATACTGGTTTAAAGTAATCCACGAGCTCACTAAATATTTCTGAGGTCTGTCCTTCTGGTTTTCATATTTGCAGTCTATTTAGTACAGAATAGAGCTTCAGATGATGGAGTTCTCATTTTTGTTCTCCGGTGTTTAATCATTTACATTATACCAGATAGACAGTTTTAACTGAACTATTTCACTATATCCTAAAAACCTTCATTGATTTTAATTTAATGAATTGATTTAGTATACCCAATGTGAATGGAGCACAAAAGAATAACTTAATGTCTAACCTGTCATTCAAGGAGATAAATGCTCATAAACACTTGAAACAAATATAATACATAAGAGGAAATTGCTAGTTATTTTAGCACACTAAAATCTAAAATGCCTAATTTTGAAGAAATGAGTGTTCACGTCCAGAGCGTAACATTTCTTAAAGTGTTTTGCTTTATTCTTTGAATGTTTTTATTAAGAAAATCATTAGACATAAGTCTAAGGTTTCATTAAAAATCAGAAAAATAAATTATCAAGAGTATTAGACAAACAAAACTGCACATATGCTTTTTAAAATATTACCATACTTCTAAGGATGATATTTGAATAATTTAAGTTTTTTCAGATATATGTTAATGTTTGTGAACTAAGGAAAATATACAAACAGCCTATTTAAACAAAAAAATCAGAATCAGCATTGTTATCACAGAAAGTCCATGAAAGACACCCAACATCAATATTTTCATTGCATTTTCACAAATGGAAAAGAGATGCAATCAACTAAATATAAAATAAAATATGCCTAACCAAAAAGAGGAAAATTGCTTTGATTTTTGGCTGATAGGCTATAACTATAAACACAAAATTAAGTTGATAATGTTTATGGCTATGAAACCGAAATGGCTTGCATTGTTTCCAGCTGACAATATTTGAGCTGCAGCTCATTTGCTCACCGCAGGTAGACTGCCTGAGCCTACCCATCCTTACCTTGCTCCCTCCTGTCCCTTACCAGTGCACTTCCTCAGCTCACTTGATGTTAACTGAATACAGCTGCAAAGAATCTCTGGACTGAACTCACTACGCACAATGCTCAAGGATAATTTATAAATCTAAACTGCTGGAGCCTACTGGATTAAAGTTTAACGGAATCTATGAAATCTACCGAGGTAATCTGCACGCTTGGGAAACGACCCTCTGAAGCCAATCTCGCAGAGGTCCCAATTTCCTCTCTAGGTCACTATAAAGAATATCTCCCTTTGAAATTTTGCCTTTAGAGAGACAACGTGAATTAATTCCTATGAAATGTTTATTAAATTAAAAGGCTGCATTTATTATTCTAGAGGCGATTCATACATTTTCCCTATTTTTGCATGCCACGGTGATACCCAGCACATCACGAATTGCTGGGTGCTCTGGGGAAAAGGCAATAGCAGTGCTTGCAACCAAACCGATGGACTCTGTTAAGAAAGTGTATTCTAGGCACTGCGGAAGTTATCAGTGCTACTGGAAGGTAGGGAAATTTGTGAAAACTTAAAACAATTGTTTCCAAATACAATATTGTGTAGTCATAAATATATTTTCATGAATATGTTTGGAAAGCTTAAAATTATTTAAAATATTTTAAATAAATGGATAAATACATGCAATTTTTAAAAAAATCATACAATCATCATGAGTTTTATTAAAAATTATCCCGAAATATCTCTTGCTAGGATGTGAGAAGTACTTTTGATCCTGAGAAAACTGCTAGTGTTGGCACAATCTACAGACGCTCACATATCCATGATTAATTACTCTGGTAGCAACGTGTGGAACTCATCAATCCTAGGTCACCAGCTGAACACAGTGCAGGTCAATAGTTTCAGGATGTAACTGAATGCTTCCACTACACACGAAATTCTTTGAAATAAGTATTCATAATGTTCTAAGGAAATAATGAAAACTCTACTCCTGATATTTTCATCTTTTTAATGTGTACTTTTCCCTTTCCAAATTGCTAGTTTTCCCTCCACCATACTAAGACTAGAATTAAACACGTGTTCAGATGATAAACAATACGGAGTTTAGAGCAGCGGTGGGGAATAAATATGAGCAAATTTCATTGTATTTATGTAGGAAATTCTCAAAGTACATTAATAAAATTAAATTCAGAAACTTTCTTTGCCCAAGGAGTCAAAGAAAAGAGTGAGTTTCTGGGTTTCAGAATTGTAAGACTCTCTAGTAAGCCTCTTTACTATTTGTGCATAAAGCATGCTTAAAAAGAAAAATAGAAATAAATGCAAGAGCCACAAGCAATATATTAAAACTGTGAGAGTATAGGGAGTTAGTTCAACCAGGAGAGTACTTGTCTTATAAATATGTGAGCCTGAATTCACACAGAACTTGAGGAAAAGTCAGTTATAATGGTACACACATATAATCTCAGATTGAGGGTAAAGGAGATATGAAATCCTGGAGGCTCCCTAGATAGCCAGCCTAGACTAATGGTGAGCTCAAGACAGGAACAGATCATTTCAAAGCCTACGGACCTTATTCCTGAGAATGACACCTGAAGTTATCCTCTGGCACATACCTCAAGATGCATATGCATGCATTTGCAACAATGCAAAAACACCTTAAAAAACATAAAAACATACATAGACAATAAGCTAGGACTTTCAGGAACCTGAAGCAAAACAAAATAAGCAGACATAATAACTCAGTAATGTGCTTCTTTTAATCAATTTCAGCTTCAGTATTACTTGAAGTAAAATCTAAACCAAACAAACAAAAACAAAAACTCTATTCCTTTGATCCCAGTGATTTATTCTGTGAGTCTAAGCCACACAGTGTTTTGCCTTACTCTATTTCTATTAGCTATAACTGTCCAATCTGCTTTGGTATGTTAGCTAGTTATACATTGTCTAAAATGCAAATCTTAAAGTTTATCAATTTTATTTCATGTGTATGAATAATTTCCTGCATGTATATCTTTGCACCATGTAGTGGCCTGGTACTTGAGTAGGCCAGAAGACAATGCCAGATCTCCAAGAACTAGCACGATAGGTTGTTGTGAGTTCCTACATGAATGCTGAGAATTGAAGCTTGGTCCTGTGTAAATGCAGTCAGTGCTCTTAACTGCCCAAGCCCTATCTCCACTCCTAATTTTTAGCAGTATAAAATAGCAAACATTAAGACATAGTTTCTACCTGTTGGGAATTTGGAAATATTAGCTGAATCCTCTGAGCAACAGGCATTGCCTTACTGTGACTCAGTGTCTTCTCTTTAAGTTGTCTTGCATTACATGCAAAGCCATAGACAGAAGACAATAACTACAGACATAACTCCTCTTGAGGATGGCTTCAGGTTCCTTTAACCTAGCAATAAAATTCCCAAACGTGCAATTCTAATGAGAGAGGTGGAGCAAGTATGGGGTTTCTGAGACTATCACCAACTCTCTCAAGCCACATTATGCTTCCTTCTTTATTTGTACTCTTTTGAAGTGAATAAAAGTTTAACTCAGAAGAGAAAGAACTGGAATGCACCTCTAGACAAGGATGAATTGTTGAAAATATTTAAAAGTATTGCCAACCTGTAGATTATTTTTTACCTGATTAATTCTGTCTTAAACCTGTAGAGTTTATGGTGACAGATACTGTACCAACAGTGTTTTCTTTTTACTAGTATGCATTTTATTTGTACCAAATAATGGGTTTCATTGTATATTCATATATCTATACAATGTATTTTGAACATATTTATCCAAACTTTCCACTTTTTCTTGCCACCTTAGCTTTCTCTTAGTTCTTTGGCCCCACGAAAAGCCTTCCTTCTACTTTTGTATATATTTTATTTTTTAAAGTTTTAGGTACCGAATAACTTTATTTATATTTTTAAAAATGAAAGTTGACAAATCTCACAGAATCAAATATCAGTTTTGGTGTGGGATAATTCTGTATTTTGTCAATTATGTTTTAAATAAACACCGATTGGTCCATTAGCTCAGGCTTGTTATTAACTCTTATAACTTATATTAGCCCATTATTTTTATCTATGTTAGCCACATGGCTCAGTACCTTTTTCAGCAGAGCAGGTCACATCTTCCTTCTTCTGTGTCTGGGCAGGACTGCAGAGAGAGCTTCCTTCTTCCCAGAATTTTCTTGTTCTCATTGCCCAGCCTCTACTTTCTGTTTGGTTGTCCCACCTATACTTCCTGCCTGACTATTGGCCAATCAGTGTTTATTTAAAACATATTTGACAGAATAAACAAGCAGGCCCCTCATGTTACAACATTTTGGTATACAAACATGTAAGGTAAAAGAGTACTGTCCACATACCTTCAGTAAGTCTTGTGGTAAAATACTGGATTATTTGAAGAATAAACCTTTCTAGAATAAAATGACATGAAAATATTATATTTTCATAAATAAGTATGTATTTTCATATTGTGAATGCTCACATGAAGTATAAATGTATAAAAACTCATGTTTTCTAATTTTACTTCTTTGAACAAATTTAAAATCATAATGTAAAGCTAGAAGTCTATTACCTACCTACTTATCTTTATCATAAAATTTAACCAGGGCTAATAAGATGAGCCAATGGGCAAATGAGGAATAGGCCAGGCCCCAGTGAGAGTCGCACAGTATCATTCTTCTAAGCGGACTAGAATTATAAAGACCCCAATGACTTATCACTACTATACACACAGAACATTGAACCCTCATCCCTCATCTGAGAAGATTTGCTTTACAGAAAGTGATTATCACAAGTATAGAATTTACAAATATGTCAAATTTAGAAATTGACAAATATGCCAATTATAAACCCTCACATGAGTTAGAGATTATCTCAAAATTCAATATTTAGCTGAAATTTAAACATCAATCCTAATTCATCAAACTTTTAATCAACAAGAAATTTCTACATTTTACTTCAAATAGTAAGTTTCACGTAGTCTTTGTTCTATGCTAATTAATTTCTTTCCCTAATACACAAATTAGTTTCTCCTGTGCTATGTGTCTTATAAAAAGTCACTGGTGAAGTAATAAATTTCAACATATATGGTGATCACATTTTTATTAGGTCAGTGCTCCAGGGCATAGAGGGAACAGTTTGGGGTTTGAGGAAATTAAGCTCAAAACTATACAGTTCTGAAATTCGATGTGAAATACCATATCACTGATTCCAATGTGGAATAAGACAAATGTTTTCCAAAAAGTAAGATTTTATTTATTCATATCAATGCATTGCACTAAACAAACTAGTATGGGTATATTCTTGTGCGTATTTAAGGCTCAGCAGTTATATTGTCACAAAGCACAGGACACAGTAGGGTAGTATACCACATTAGTATCCATGTTTAGTTGACATTTCAGGGTCAGTGAATAAATTCCATCAAACCCCAAGTGTTTTCTCTCAAATTGCTTCGTGTAAATTCACCTCAATCCTACACAATTTAAGTTTCACATACTGTGGCTCAAGCCATTCTTTTTTTTCTAGCTAGCAATGTTATTATTCAGTTAACTAAAGTCTTTCTGAGATTATATTTCTCCTTCCATTTCATTGTTTTCCTAAACCCAAAATCATCCTTAACTTTAAATAATCTATAGCAGCAGTTTCCAAGCTATGAGTTGTGACCTCTTTGGGGGTCACATATCAGATATCCTGCATATCAAATATTTGCATTGCAATTCATAACAATCAAAAAATTACAGTTATGAAGAGCAATGATACGATTCTATGTTTGAGGGCTACCACAGCATGAGGAACCGCATTAAAAGGCTGCAGCATTAGGAAGGTTGACCACCAATGATCTATAGCATAAGTTGATAAACGTGAACTTAGGACACTTGTGCACCATTACGTATTGTAATGTTCTTATGTGTGTTACATATATTGATACTTGTTATATATGATGAAACTGAAAAAATACACATTTACTATAATTTTAAGAAAAAATAAACCATAACATAAAGTCATAATTTTTCTTAAAAAATGTTAATGATAAAGTTAGCATTCTTGGCAAATCATTTTAATATCAGGTATATACAAAACTGTACAACCAAAATAGTTATTTTATGTCATATCATACTCAAAAAACAGTAGTTTATTAGAAGTTTTCTATAATGTGAAATATGATAGAAATTTATGTGACTATTTTGCATTTTAAATGTATTTTTGGGAGACAACTTCAGTATGATTTATCACCATGCTTTCCTGGTGTTTCACAAAATATGGTTTTAAGCAGATATGCAAAATTTCATAAATAAAACAATTTATGACATGAAATGGAAAACACCTCCGACAAAAGTAGTAGTTACCTAAACACTGTTCAGAATCTGTCAGGCATGAAGTGAAAAGTCCTATTTTCCAAATCCTTATTGCTACGTTAATCATTGCAATTTGTCTCAGTTGCTCCTTCAAATTTCCAAAATAAAAGTTCAGCTCATACCTTAGTGTCTTATTATGCGTTGCCATGGGGAAGAGTATCTTGGGGTGGCGGCATTTGTGAACAATTGAAATTCACTTTTCACAGATAAGGAAGTTTAAAGTCAATGTGTCAGTTAAATTGATTTGAGAAAAGATATATTCTCTGTCTCTCTGACTCTATCACTCTCTCTCTCTTTCTCTCTCTCTCTGTTCCTCTCTCTCCCTCTCTCCTTTGTTCTGTTTGATCTTCCATCTCTTTCCCCTCCTCTCTCTGAGAAAAATTGTGTACCTGAACTATGGGAAAATATTTCCTCATTTCACTCCCATTAATAATTTACTAATATCTTGAATATCTGAAAACCACTAAATTATATTAAAATAAATATAATTGAACACCTTTAATATATCACTATTATACAAAGAGCCATCATGTTTTCTTAGGGCATGGTGTTTACAATGTAATTTAGAATTTAATCTTGATCTGATTTAGCTGATGATGTGAAGTCTTTTGTATTTAAAGATTGAGAGTAAGTATATTTTATTTCTTTATTCTATTTTATAACAACTTATGATTATATATTTTAAATTATCTCTAAGATTTTTTTCAAGTATTTTGAATATTTTAACATACATCCATTACCAGTTTATATTTTTATGCATTTTGTTACTTTTCACCAATAACTTATTCTCGGTGCTTATGTCTACCCCTAAATGAAAATCAAAGTGTTCTCGTTCTCCCTAAGGATCAATTTTCAAGTTCAGCTTTAAGTACCTCATTTGATGTACTTCATTTTTTGTGTGCATGTAAATTCTCTGCTATATTTTCATGAAAATAAATTAAAACATATTAAAGTTATCAAAATGAATTCCACTATATATATTCCATATAAGTTTTTAGTTATTAACAACAGACACTCAGGCAAAGCCTCTAGCAAATTCTGCCCTCTTTCAGATGATATATCAACCAGCTTCTCAATGTAGTCAATTTGTGGTCTCTTACTGCAATAAAATCATTAGAGAACGCTAGTAATTTTCCTTTAAAATTAAGTTATATTTTCTCTTCTGAGCTTGTTTCCACTAATATAGAATACTATTTTAGCAATGCCCAAAATAAATTGCTATAGACAGGCTTCATACTTAGTACTCCAAATTACTTTTGTCTCATGGTTTTGCTTTTATGTTGGTAGTATCCAGTAAGCTTTCTTCTATTTTCTATGCCAAGCAAAAATTACTCTATAGTTGGTATTCATGATTATTTCTCATTGAAGTGATGTTCCTGTCTTTCTACATTTGTGTTTTAACCAGTTCGATTTGCTATTTTCTATTGCTGTGATAGTACCCAAGACCAAAAGCAAATTGGAGAGAAAGTAGATTATTTGCCATAAAGGATACAGTACCTCATCAGAAGAACCCAAGACAGAAATTTGAGTCAAAAACCTGAGGCAGGAACTAAAGAAGAAACCATGGATGAACTCTTTTTAATGGATTTTTCTTCCCAGAATTTTCGGCCTGCTTTCTTAAATAATCAAGGACCATCTGCTCAGGGGTGGCACTGCAGATCAGGTGAGGTGGTGAGCTGGACCCTCTCCCAATCATGGTCAATCTTATTAATACAGAAAATGCCACATAAAATTTCCTACAGGCCATTGTGATAGAGTTATTTCCTTAGATGAGTATCTCCTTTCCTGGATAATCCTAGCTAGTGTCAAGTTTGTACAAAAACAACCAAAACAATTGACCACCTGCCAACATAACTCACAGTCACATTACTATTAAGCTATAAACTCCCTTTCTTGTTTGCCCTCATGACGTCATGTTAATATTAATACACATATAGAAATCATAGTATAATGATAAAAGTAGCATGGTCTTTAAATATTTCAACAATGAAAGTGCTTAAGTTGTCTTGGTGGGGGTGGGGGGGTAGGGGGGCGGGGGGGTGGGGATGGCACTACAAGATCAGTTGTTTTCTAGCCTTTAGTTCCAAACTCCTTCCACAATCCTCCCCCAAACCAACTGACCAGGACTGTCATAGCAATAATCCATGATCCTGGCACTGATATTTGTATTAGATACTTTATACCTCTGTAATAAAAGTCATGACCAAATTTACCTTGAGCAGGAAAAGGCTTATTTGGCTTAGAGATTACAGAGCATCATCGGGAAACAAAGAAGTAACTCAAGGGAAGAACTGAAGCAGAAGTGATGGAAGAGCACCCCTTAAAGGACTTCTCTTCATCGCTTTGTTGGCCTGCTTCCACATACATTTCACATCTTCCCTGCCTACAGTGAGCTGGGCCTTCCCACATCAATCCTCAAAATCTTTAGTCCAGAAAATGCCCCATAGTGTTGCTACCAGACCATTCCGATAGATGTATTTCTTGACAGAGTTCTTGCTTTCCTTGATGACCCTAACTTGTGACAAGGTGAGAAAAAGACTTGCCAGCACCCCATCTACACAGATGTCCTGAATGTTGATGGTAAACATTTCTACTTCTCCTTCCCACTTTTGGAATTCAGGTTGCATTAATATTCAAAGGTGTTTGCATGCATTAGTCTATAAATCACCCCATAAGTTTACACGGTTAACTTTTAGCCATATATTTACTATATTGCCAGGATTGTATGAGGTACTAAATCTAAGATTATAAACAAAATTAAAGAAGTGAACTCAAGCTTGTACACTAAGTATTCTTCTTTTCAGCAATATTACTACTTCAGAATTAGCTATATGGGGTATTTACACCACACTATTCCTCCTTAGTCCTTATTTCTTTGTTTTTCATTTTGTGATAAAATATTTGTTAAACATTTATCAACAAGTGCTGAGTGATATTTGACACATATTTAATGGGAAATTTTCTTTATATTGTTTCAAAATAAGTGAAATAATACAATATGCTCAAATTGTTAATAGCACACATTATATAAGAGAAGAACATATAATGGTACTGGGAGAAAAAACAAGTGTGGAGAAATATCAAACTAAAGATACATATAGAATAAAGTAATATTGGAAATGATCATTATTTCAGACAAAACTGGAGGCAACTTATGAAGCTCTTGATAAGACAGACTTTACATCCTCAAAGTCAGGAAGCATTAAAAAGGTAAAGCTGGTTGTTTCAAAATGTATGTTGTCAAAGGTAGAAAAGATAGCTCAATGGTCAAGATCAGTGTGCTCTTCCAGAGGACCCATGTTCACCTACCAGCACCTACATAAGGCAGGTTGCGAAAGTCTGTACCTCCAGTTCCATGAGATCTAACACCATCTTCTATCCTCTTTGGGCACCTGCAGGCATGTATGCACGCATACATGAAGAAACATACACATACATATAAATAAAAGAAATTTTTAAAAGTACTTAATAGAAATTATTGAAACATCAAGAAATTACTCAAATTTTAATATGACAGAGAATATTTTTATATAAATGTACACTTTATGACTGTATGACAAATTATAAAAATGTGAAGAGAATGAAATTTTTAATACTGTGTTTTGCTGTATTATCCAGATTTCAAAAAACCTTGAACAATGTTGAATCTCAAAAAAAAAGAGAGTCAAAAATAAATAGAAGAATTTATAAGTGGTTACTATGTGCTTATTTCAGAAGAATATCTATACTGGATCTATAAATACAAAATTCATTAGACAAGAAATGTAGATTCAAATGTTAACATTTGGAATAAATGGGAAAAAATATGCCAAGATTGTGACAGAGAATGGGGAAGAGAGGTCTGATACAAGTAATTCTGCTACTAACAATTTTTATTATGGTTATAAAGTTCTGACCAAAACATTGAAGAGAAGAAAGGTAGATATTGACTAGTGTTTCCAGGGTCCCAGGCTGTTTCTGGCAGCCTCTAGTTTTTCCAAACTGTGCTGGTGCAGAGCTCCACAGCATGAAAGGTAGTTAGAACAAAAGTGTTCACATTTCAATGACCAAAGACCTGGGAGACTGCAACCCAGAGCTCACTTCTTCTAGTGACCCATATCCTACATGTAAACCACACCTCTCATGGCCTACAGCACCTGCTAATAGAACATGACTGTGGACCAAGTTTTTACTTATGGGAAATATTTTATAGTCAAAACATAACAGTTATCATATTTTTCTCTTTCTAAACAATGCAAATTTTACAAAAGGATACCTTCTGTCAAAGAACTGGCCCCAGAAACATATACACGTTTAATGAATAATTGAGTTTGAAGTTCAAATTTGAATAAGATGATTCAATTTTCTCATTAGGTATGGAAAGTATTTTGGACTACCTGCTTTGTTTAAAGATGTTCGTAGAAAAAAAAACGATATTGTGAAGATTCCGGGTATGGTTTAGCACAGCTCAATATAATCAAAGCACTCAGAAGGCTAAGGCAATAGGACTACCTTTTTCCCAGTAAGACAAGTTAAATAAAATAAATTGTGGAAATGACTAGACATGGTAACTCTCAAGTATAATTCAAGTGCTTAGGAGTCAAAAAAGTTGTCCTACATAGAATTCATGGACAGCCAGTACTATATGGTGAGTCCATGACTCAAAAAAAGAAACAAAACAAAAAAATGTGAAAGTGGTTTGGAAAAAAAAAAAGAAATTAAAAACAAAGAAAAAAAAAACCTTTCTAGTATATAGCTAAGATTAGATGCAAAAGAGAAAGAGATAAGGAGAAACACAAGGAGTGCATAGAAAAGTATTCAACATCTATCTCCTTATAGTAGGAAAACTTAAGAGAAACTTCACCAAATATTTTGGTATCTACTTCATCATTTACATAAAAAATATTTTCTAAAAGAACTTTTGAATTTGCAAACATTAAGTAAGAGTACACAGGCACTAAAGTTACAGATGATTATATGGGCTAAGAGTTTGTAAGCCAAATATTTGCGTAATTGTAAGAACAGAGAAAGTCATACAAATTAGTAATTTAAATAAATTCATTATACCTTCAAGTAGCAAGTTCTATGGAATGATAGGGCAAAACAATTGCACATGGTGTAGTTGCTGGAAGACAAACAATGAGAGCTGACGGCAAAAATGAAACATCAATAGTGGTATCTTTTAAGAAGATTTGTTTATCAAGGAGATTATAAGATAAAATGTGGGTAAAGACAGATGATGATATTTATTTTGTAGATACCTCAGTTGCTCAGTCACTTGAAATTTGAGCCTTGCCCATGAGGAACTACTTTTTGTTTGGATAAAGTAGCAACTGTGGGCTACCTTTCCTTATATATGCATTTTCCACCCTGTAAAAAGACAATATCTGCAATTCATAACCCCAGATCTAAAACTCTTTTCACGTGATGCTAGTAGCAGATCATTATAATATAGCCAAGGAACTTCTGATGAAAGAAAGTCCAAGGTTGTTTAAGCAAATTCTAGGTGATGCCAAAGAAAGAGCTATGAGCGCTCCTCACCCGTCCTCCTTTGCATTGGCTGTAATTGAGGCTAGAAACTCTAATGCAGAGAAACCATAGTGATTAATGGAAAAAGGCTTTCCTGTAGGGAGGATGAAACAGTGAACTGACAAGTCTTCTGGTTCCCAGAGAAGTTTATAACACAGTAAACTGAACCGTTTTGGCCATGACTGTGCTGGGTTTCATTATACTAAAGTTATTACTAAGATGGATTTTGTTTCAGTTGTTTATCTGTTTTTCTAATATAAAGTAAACCACAGACTGTGTGTGTGCACGTGTTGTGTGCACGCGTGTGCACTATATGTGTATAAACTTGTTAGAATGGCTATGGAGTTAAAACAACTATTATAATGCACCCATTTTTTTTAGAAACCATACAGTTCATAAGAAAATTATTAGAAACACAGAAAACAATTCAAAGAATCAATGAAGCAAAAAGCTGGTTCTTGGAGAAAATTAACAAGATTGACAAACCCCTATCCAAACTAATCAAACGGCAGAGAGAGAACTTGCAAATTAATAGGATCAGAAATGAAAAGGGGGACATAATCACAGACACGAAGGAAATTCAGAGAATCATTAGATCTTACTACGAAAGTTTATATGCCACAAAGTTGGAAAATGTAAAAGAAATGGACATTTTTTTAGATAAGTACCATATACCAAAGTTGAACCAAGACCAGGTGAACAATCTAAATAGACCTGTTAGTCGTGAAGAACTAGAAGCTGTTATCAAAAATCTCCCTACCAAAAAAAGCCCAGGACCAGATGGTTTCAATGCAGAATTCTACCAGAACTTCCAGGAAGAGCTAATACCTATACTCCTTAATGTATTCCACAATATAGAAAAAGAAAAGTCACTGCCAAACTCCTTTTATGAAGCTACAGTCACCCTAATACCAAAACCACACAAAGACACAACCAAGAAAGAGAATTACAGGCCAATCTCACTCATGAACATCGATGCGAAAATTCTCAATAAAATACTGGCAAACCGAATCCAAGAACACATTAGAAAAATCATCCATTATGATCAAGTAGGCTTCATCCCAGAGATGCAGGGATGGTTCAACATACGCAAATCTATCAATGTAATCCACTATATAAATAAACTGAAAGAAAAAAATCATATGATCATTTCATTGGATGCTGAAAAAGCGTTTGACAAAATTCAACACCCATTTATGATAAAGGTGTTGGAGAGACTGGGGATACAAGGATCATACCTAAATATAATAAAAGCAATATACAGCAAGCCGACAGCTAACATCAAATTGAATGGAGAGAAACTCAAAGCCTTTCCACTAAAATCAGGAACACGACAAGGCTGTCCACTCTCTCCATACCTCTTCAATATAGTGCTTGAAGTTCTAGCAATAGCAATAAGACAACATAAGGGGATCAAGGGGATTCGAATTGGAAAGGATGAAGTTAAACTTTCGTTATTTGCTGACGATATGATAGTGTACATAAGCGACCCCAAAAACTCTACCAAAGAACTCCTACAGCTGATAAACACCTTTAGTAACGTGGCAGGATACAAGATCAACTCCAAAAAATCAGTGGCACTCCTATACACAAAGGATAAAGAAACGGAGAGGGAAATCAGAGAAACATCACCTTTCACGATAGCCACAAACACCATAAAATATCTTGGGGTTACTCTAACCAAGGAAGTGAAAGACCTATTTGACAAGAACTTTAAGCCTTTGAAAAGAGAAATTGAGGAGGATACCAGAAAATGGAAAGACCTCCCCTGCTCTTGGATTGGGAGAATCAACATAGTAAAAATGGCAATTCTACCAAAAGCAATCTACAGATTCAATGCAATCCCCATCAAAATCCCATCAAACTTCTTCACAGACCTTGAGAGAACATTAATCAAGTTTATATGGAAAAACAAAAAAGCCAGGATAGCAAAAACAATCTTATACAATAAAAGAACTTCTGGAGGCATTATCATCCCTGACTTCAAACTCTATTATAGAGCTACAGTATTGAAAACAGCTTGGTATTGGCATAAGAACAGAGAAGTCGACCTATGGAATCGAATAGAAGACCCAGATATTAACCCACAAACTTATGAACACCTAATTTTCGACAAGGGAGCTAAAGGTATACAATGGAAGAAGGAAAGCATCTTTAACAAATGGTGCTGGCATAACTGGATGTCAACCTGTAAAAAAATGAAAGTAGATCCATATCTATCACCATGCACAAAAATCAAGTCCAAATGGATTAAAGACATCAACATTAATCCGTCCACTTTGAACCTGATAGAAGAGAAAGTGGGAAGTAGTCTACAAGATATAGGCACAGGAGGCCTCTTCCTAAGTAGGACCCCAGCAGCACAGACAATAAGAGAAACAATGAATAAATGGGATCTACTGAAACTGGGAAGCTTCTGTAAAGCAAAGGACACTGTCAGTAGGACAAAAAGGCTGCCTTCTGACTGGGAGAAGATCTTCACCAACCCCTCATCAGACAAAGGTCTGATCTCCAGAATATACAAAGAACTCAAGAATCTAGACACTAAAACTCTAATTAACCCAATTAAAAAATGGGGTACTGATCTGAACAGAGAATTCACAACAGATGAACTTCAAATGGCCAGAAGACACTTAAGGTCATGCTCAACCTCCTTAGCGATCAGGGAAATGCAAATCAAAACCACTTTGAGATACCATCTTACACCTGTCAGAATAGCTAAAGTTAAAAACACCAATGATAGCCTATGCTGGAGAGGATGTGGAATGAGGGGGAACACTCATCCATTGTTGGTGGGAATGCAAACTTGTGCAGCCACTTTGGAAATCAGTGTGGCGGTTTCTCAGGAAACTGGGAGTCAACCTCCCTCAGGACCCAGCAATTCCTCTCTTGGGAATATACCCTAGAGATTCCCAAACATACTACAAAAGCGTTTGTTCAACTATGTTCATAGCAGCACTATTTGTAATAGCCAGAACCTGGAAACAGCCTAGGTGCCCCTCAATAGAGGAATGGTTAAAAAAGGTGTGGAGCATATACACATTAGAGTTTTACTCAGCGGTAAAAAATAATGACATCTTGAATTTTGCATGCAAATGGATGGACATAGAAAACGCTTTACTGAGTGAGGTAAGCCAGACCCAAAAAGAGGAACACGGTATGTATTCACTCATAAGTGGATTCTAACCATAATTTAAGGTCTTTGAGCCTATTATTCATGATCCTAGAGAAGCTAAATAAGAAGACGAACCTGATGAAGATTATTTAGCTATCCGCCAGGAGGTAGGAAATAGTCAAGAGTCCCAGGTAACCTTGGGTGCATGGGGGGGGGGAGGGTTGTTGGAAGGGGAGAGGGTTAGAGAGAAGGGAGTAGGGGAGGAATGGAGAAATCTCGGTTGACCCAGATGGGGGGAAGGGAGGAAGGATGAATGTGGGATCAGGGAAGAATATATTTCAACTAAGGGAGTCATTTTAGAGTTTACAGGAAACTTGATTATATATGGGATCCCAGGTCCAAGGAGAGATCCCCAGATTGTTCTCTGGACAGAGGAGGGGGTGCCTGAACCGGCCTTGGCCCGTGACCACACTGATGAATATTTTGCTTATCACCATAGATCCTTCATCTGGCGTTGGATGGCGATACAGATGGAGGCCCGCGTTGGAGCACCGAACTGAGCGCCCCAAGATCCAAATGAGGAGCAGAAGGAGGAAGAAAATGACGAAGGACTGCGAGGGATACTATCACCCACTGATACAAGGGGTCGGATCTAATGAGAGTTTACCAAGGCCAGATGGACCATGACTGAACGAGCATGTGATCCAACCAGATTCTCTGAATGTGGCCGGATTTTCTGAATGTGGCTGGCCTGCAGTCTTTCTGAGAAGCCATTGACAATGACACTGGGACTGGTTTCCTCTGCATATACTGGATTTTTGGGATCCAGTCTGTTTGGATGCTCACCTTCCTGGACTTGGAGGGAGGGGGGAGGAACTTGGACTTCCCACAGGGCAGGAGACCCTGACTGCCCTTGGGGAAAAAGAGGGAGGAGGAGTGGGAGGGCGTTGGGAGGAGGGGCGTAAATGGAAACTTTTTATAATTTAATAAAATTACTTTCAAAAAAAAAGAAAATTTTTAAGATGAACAGAACCCACCATATACTTTTTGAGGATTCTAAGCGCACACACTAAGATAAAAGAGTATTTCAACTCCTGGATCTGTTCCCCCTTACCAAAATGACGGTTACATAAGACAGAATTTTCCTTTTCTAAGAATAAAAATCTAGAATTGGTACCAGAGAAAGAAGCCTTTCTCTAACCCTGAGTTGTTTGACTTCTACAAGTGAAAGGGTTTTTTTTTTCTTTTTCTTTTTCTTTCTTTCTTTTTTTTAATAGTGAGTGCTTTGTCCATTCTAGGGTCTTTTCCTGTGTCCTTGGTTTCTATATGTCCGACAGCCTACTTTTCCTTTTTGCCATGGATCTAGTCACCAGAAATACCTTCAGAGCTGTAGAGAAGTACAATATGACCTGTTAGTAACTGCTGGTTGTATGGATAATAGGAAAATTAACATATTTTATTTTATTTCAAACTGGCAACTTAAAATTGTATACAATTATGAAATGTAAAGTGCTGTGATAATATATGCATAAAAATAGAATGACTAAATAAAGTCAATTAACAAGTTCACTGACTCCAATATTTATCCTTAGTAACAAGAATCTATGAATAATACAAGCCTATTAATATATTTAACTCATTATGATTGCTCCAATATTTTTGTCCCATCCTCCTAAAAGCATAGAGAGATGATGATTATGAAGGTAGATAGATAGATAGATAGATAGATAATAGATAGATAATAGAGAGACAGTAGATAATTCTGATTTTTTACAGGTAAATTTTCTGCATTTCTTTTAATATTTTTTTCCAACTGTGGCTACAACACCAAGATACCCATTGTGCTTCCACCTGGGCAGGTGTTCTCATGACCGTAATATTACTGTGCAGATTTCCCTGTAGGAACAATTGCATTCTGGCAGCAGTTAAATTTAGAGTCAGTGATGCAGTAAGGCACAGTTCAGCAATCCACGCATGAGAAGAGTTCTAAGTGCAGGAAAAAGAAGGACGATTTTTCTTCAGAGGTAGTATTTCAGTGAGTCTAAAAAATGTGTTGAAAGAAAATAACATTCTATTGGTCTTGTTCTTCCCCAACTATTTCTTTCTTTTTTTTTTAACAAATAATTGGTGCTTGAGCTTCAGCAATTTCTAGCAAGCATTGTACTCTAAAAAAATCTGTGACTAATTCAATTCAGGAAAATTTCACTACTTAAATCTCAATTGCAGCAATGAATTTTGATGAAGGCAAATAGCAATGTAAAACAATTATTTTTGAAGAAGAGAGGTTAAGAAGTCTCTTTAAAAGATGCTGACAAGTATCCTAAGAATGCCTAAATTTGAAATTATATAAACAGTTTGTTGAAGATTGTAATATAAAGATCTACCAAATATTGCCTAAATAATGTTTACATAACAATTTTATCTTAAATTTTATCTTAAATCTAAATTTAATTATTTGCCCTGTGTTTTTTGTTTATAATATTTGCTACCCTATTCAATGAAAGGCAAGGAAAAGTAAATCTCAAACTCCTGCTGACTTATGCACTGTCACTGTATTTAAACAACTGAAGTTACTTCCCTATTTTTGCCCAGCTCCATTATATAAAATATTTAGAACAAATAAAAGAAGATGCTTCACTCAGCAGGCAGTCACCTTGTGAAATTTGCTGTCACCATAGGTCACTGGGCTGGATAATTTTATGACCAATAATAACATTTGTCTGAATGCCTGCTGAGAAAAGGTAATCAAATCTCGCACTTTAGGGAATAAGTTGCTCAATGAAGGAATTGGGAGGGGGGACAGCTTCCTGCACAATTGGCTGGCAGTGTCATAAGGATACCTCCTCGGAATAGAATGGAGACTGACAAATCAGCAAATGCATTTCTGGAACCGTATGAAAAAGCAAAAATGTGAGAATTGAAAATAATGGCCATGCAGGTTCACTGTTAAAACTTGAGTCATGTGAATAAAGGATGTGCTTGCTTTCTTCCTTCCTTCCTTTCTTTCTTTTTTCTTTCTCTCTCTCTCTCTCTCTCTCTCTCTCTCTCTCTCTCTCTCTCTCTCTTTCTTTCTTTGCATGTGTGAAACAACTTTGCATGATATAACAAGAAAGAATTTTGGATAGATTTTGTTTTATCTTTGGGGGCCCACTAATAAAGGATGATGCTTTACTGTCCCTTCTTTTGCTCAGGATTCCTGTGGTTATTCAGGCCTTCTCTGCTATTCAAATTCACCCTCATTTTACAACATCAAGGTAGAAAAGAACTACAATCTATCCACAATACTATGACAAAATGTCAGATTGTTTATCATTTTCAGCTTTCAGTGCCTTTTTTCTTTCTTTATTAATCAAGATTTACCATGCTGTGACAAATGAATTAATTCCCGTTGAAATAACCTGCCCTGGAAGATTGCAAAAGCGGGGCTAGAGAGATGGCTCAGTGGTTAAGAGCATTGTCTGCTCTTCCAGAGGTCCAAAGTTCAATTCCCAGCAACCATATGGTGGCTCACAACCATCTGTAATGAGATTTGGCACCCTCTTCTGGTGTGCGGGCATATATGCAGGCAGAATGTTGTATACATAATAAATAAATAAGTAAATCTTTTAAAAAAGAGAAAAAAAGATTGCAAAAGGGAAGTTCTGGGTTCAGGACCAACACGGAAGAGACAATAGTTCGCCCAAAGCACTGAGTGATTAGTGGCAGAGTTTCTATAGTCGCGGAGGAACACTTTAATAATTTCCAATTCACACTGCTTACAAAACTATGTTACCAGTTTATATTACTAACTTTACTATATTTAATGATCTTTATCTGTCCTTATTGAAAGTTTAACTATGTTACTTGAGTCTCAGAAATGTCAAAAATTGTGAGAAAAAGATACAATGAAATACATGATATCTAATTCTGAGAAAGAAATTCTTCTAACTCTGAGACATTAATGTAAGCTGACCAAAGTAAAAACAAAGTTAGCCTAGATTTTTGTTTTCAATGAACATTTATCATTAAAAAGCAGCTCATTATTAATTTATCACTTAAATAACAATATGAGTATTACCAAGTCAAATTGGTAACTTAGGAAAAAACCTTCAAGGAAAAAAGCAATTAGGCAACTTAATGGAAGCTTTTATAAATTCCCAGAGATGAATAAATACATAAAATATAAGTCGAGGAAATGCAGGGGAAAGCATTCATTGCTGTGTAGACTGATCATCCTCACATAATTAAGCAACTGTCAACTCGATTAGAAGAATTCAACTAATACATACTTTTCTCTAAGTTCTATCTTGTTATTTGTATTTTAAATTAGTCACTACAAGCAAGCTTAAGTGAAATTTTAGTTTTTATCACTAATATCAGACACAAAGTAGATAATTCAGGAAGCAGTTACTTAAAATGCAGTAGTTAATATTTTATTAAAATAAAGCTTAATTGTGAAATATTCAATCATGATTTTAATAATTAAAAATTAAAAATAGACCTAATACCTCGATGATTCATTTTAAACTATTTATTATGTTGATAAGGAAATACTTGGCTCACAGATGTCAGTGATATGATTCAGGGGGTAAAGGGGCCTGCTGACAAACCTGAAGACCAGAATTTCAGGAATAAGAACCCAGCAGGTAAAAAAAGCAGGAACTGACTACCAGCCTGGTAGTGGTGGAGTATGTCGTCTTTAATTCCAGCACCTGTAAGGCAGAGGCAGGCAGAATTCTGAGTCTGAGGGCAGCCTGGTCTATAAAATCAGTTATTTCGAGACAGATAAGACAACACAGAGAATCCCTGTCTCAAAAAGACCAAAAAGATTTTTAAAAAGGAAGGAAGGAAGAAAGAAAGAATGAATGAATGAAAGAAAGAAAAGAGAGGATTTAGGATAGCCTCAACTTGAAGAGGCTAACCACACCCAAGAAAGCACAAAGAAACAAAGAATAGATAATTTCTGACCCTCAAATCAATAGAAGGAGAAAAAACAAAGCCAACCACTGCTGTCGGAAGTCTTACAGCCAGTAGTTACCTACCCACTAGGGCGTGGCCTCTTATACTATATATGCCGATGTAGAGCAAGCATCCGGCCTCTTTTCTGGCCTCTCTATTCTGGTTACAGGATTCGGTTTCTGATCTGCATCCAAGCAGAAAATTCTGACTTGTGAGTCTACCCTTAAATAGATAACCACCTATTTCTCAATTCTAAGCTGGTGTGGAATTTCTTTTAAGCATTCTTCCACATTTGGGACCCACGTGGATTCAGACTCTGACAAAACAACAAGAATCAACAAACACTGCTGCTCATTGGGAGCTTACAGTGTCTATCAGTGTCCCATTTCTCTATGAAAAGACACAGACTCCAAAAAGAACGGATCTGAAAAGAATCCATCTTTCTGCTACATCCAAAAAAACACACTTTAACATCAAGGATAGATATCAACTCAGGGCTTGGAGATGGACAAAAATATTACAAACAAACTGACCTTAGGAGAAAGTAAATATAGTCATTTTAATACCTGAAAAATAGTCTTTATACAAAAACTATTAAGAAGAAATAGGAAAGAGCACTGCGCACTCTTCTTAACATGCGTGCAGGAAGGGAAGGCTATCAGTGTTTATTACAGAAACACTAACACAGTTTAAATCATAAATTGACCTTCACAGAGTAATAGAGGGTGACTTTAATACCCCATTCTTTCCAATAGACAGTTCATTCAGACAGAAAAGAAACAGAAAAATATTGAACTGATGTTATAAACCAAGCTAACCAGAAACTAAACAGAAAAAAGTTTATAGCTGATGTTATAAACTAGATAGAACTGCAAGGTATTTATATTTTGCCTGGGCCCCTAGAGCTTGGCCTTATGCTTGGCTATGGATCTATGCATCTGCTTCCATTGAAAGACCCTGATTCTAGGGTACAGGAAGTATCCCCCAGACTCAATAAGCCACGTCAATGGATGCAAACAGCAAGAGGATTCTTTATTGTCAAAGGCGCTAATGGGCGACTCAGTACTCCAGTGAGACTGAGCCCCTCCTTGTATTTTTCCAGCCAGTATTTATAGGGTTTCAGGGTTACATAATGGGGAAGCATAGCAACAGCAACATCATTGGTCAACTCAAATTAAATTAACATATGGGGTGGATCAACATCAGGACAAAAACAAGTCTAAATTAAGCTAGTTTCAGCCAGTTTCTGCCCCCTTGGGTTTGGATACACAAAGGAGTGGGTGTTTTTCTCAAGACTGCTTCTGCCACCCACAGATATCCTGTTTTTATCCTTTTGGCAGGTGCGGCTGGTCTTAAGACTGCTCCTGCTGCCCACAGATATCCTGTTTTGCCCTGGCCAGCTTGATCAAAATATCTTAAGATGGAGACTAGGGCTGGGGTCTTTCAATCTTAAGATGGAGACTAAGGTAGGGGTCTTTCATTTAAACATCTTAAGATGGAGACTAGGGCTGGCGTCTTTTAATCTTAAAATGGAGACTAAAGTTAGGGTCTTTTACCATCAGTTACTGGATGAAGGTTCTATGATGACAGCTAAGATGTTCACCAATCAGATTACAGGAGAAGGACAGTTCAGGTATCCTCTTCACTTTTATGGGGTTAGGGAGAAAGCAGATGCTAGGGATATTCTGTGGAGTCTACAAAGATGACCTCAATAGAATTCTTAACAGAATTTGAAAGCAATTTTCAGCTTTATTTAGAAACTTGAAAAAAGAAGAATAACTCAAGCACTTCTTAATGATACAAGAACTGCTGAAGGTATCACCATCCCTCATCTTAATTGTACTACAGAATCGCCTTGTTAAAACAGCATTGTATTGAGCAAAACACAGGCATTTTGATCAATGGAATAGAATTGAAGACCCAGAAATATTTCCCTATACCAATGGACGCCTGATTTTTTAATAAATAAGCCAGAAATAGATATCAGTAAAAAATAGAGTATCTTTAGCAATCAATCATTGTTGGTCAAACTGAATAACAGTATATAGAATAATGGAAATATTACTGTTTCTCCCTCTCTTGCTTTGGTCTCAGGTAGGTCAGCCCAGTGCTTCACTGTTGATCTCTGCCTCTGCTTCCATCAGCTGCTGGTTGAAGGTTCTAAGATGACAACTAAGCTAGTCATCACTCTGATTATAGTGGATGGCATCCTCCCTACTGCTGCTTTTAGTTTTAGTAGTTTCAATATGCAGACAACTCTTTCTGCGTATTGTGAATCAGGAAATATATTAAGGGGTGCTTTAAAAATCCCTTTGTACATGAGAATAGAATATAATTTTGCCTTTTGGACTCGTTACAAAGGCTTTGTTTTACCTTACTTAAATCTTCTGACTTGTAATCTGCCTTTCCTGATTTATTTGCATTAGTATAGAATGTATAGGGTCCAGTTATTGGTGTATCCCGTACAATGTGGGGAAGGATCCAAGTAGTTCTCTTCATAAGATTAATTCTATCACTTTTTGGATAATTCCTATCCAAAAAGGAATTTTTAATCTCTCCTTAAAAATCAGGTTCCTTGTGTTCCCATAATTTTTTTTTAATTTCATCGCCAGTAAAAGTCACTATAATCTCTGCTGATTCTGTGTTAGTTGAAAAAGTCTCAATGTTCATTTTATAATTAATTTAGAGACTATTTCTACATAAGTATTAATTTTTTGCTTGGTTTATGTGGTAAAAATATAATATCTTCCCTTTGCATTAAAATTTCTGAAGGAGAAATTCTGAAAGGAAATGTGAATAGAATGCAATTAAGATTTGGATTCATCCTATCCACATGTGCCTCCTGTAATTTTTCTTCAACAACAATCAATTCCTTTTCTGCTTCAGCTGTTAATTCTCTGGGGCTATTTAAGTCTTTGTCATCATCTAAAGTTTGTTTAATTGAACTATTAGATCAAGTGTTACCCAACCGCTGATCGTAGACTCGAAATGTCTCCTAACAATCTTTAAAATCATTAAGAATCTTTAGTCAGTCTTCCCTAATTTGTGCTTTTTGTGTTCTAATTTTCTGTGAACCTATTTTATAACCTAAGTGATTGACAAAATCTCCTCTCTGTATTTTTTCAGGAGCAATCTGTAATTTCCATTTTGGCAAAAATTTCTTTACTTCTCCAAATATTCTTTCTAAAGTATCTATGTTTGAATCAGATAGAAAAATGTCATCCATATAATGGTAAATTATAGATCTAAGAAATTTTTTTACATATTATTTCCAATGACTGACTTACAAAGTATTTGCATAGGGTGGGCTGTTGAGCATTCCCTGTGGAATGATGGATCATTGGTATCTCCTAGTAAATTGTGGATTATTATAAGTAGACACTGTAAAGGCAAAATTTTCTCTGTCCTTTTCTTGTAAAGGTGAAAAAACAATCTTTTAAAACAATAACTACAAGAGGCCATCCTTTTAGTAATAGAGAAGGCAGAGGAATTCCAGATTCTAGAGGACCCACAGGTTTAATTACCTTGTTGACAGCTCTTAGATCTGTCACAATTCTTCACTTACCAGGTTTCTCTTTAACAGCAAATACAGGAGAATTCCAAGGGATGGTTGATTCTTCAATATGGTAAGCATCTAGTTGCTCCTATACCAACTACTCTAAAGCCTGCAGTTTGTCTTCTATTAATGGCCACTGTTTAACTCATATTGCTTTCTCAGTTAACTACTTTAAAGTAGGGCCAGTGGTACCTCTAAAGGTTTTCTAGTTGCTTTGTGTTCTTGAACAGCCTGAATGGTTGGTGACCTTTGTGTATAGTACCTTATAATATCTTTCCCAGAATTATGAGTTTCTGTTACTGTGGGTATGTTAATCTGAGTCTTTCATTGCTGAAGCAAGAAGCAAGTCAGGACCCCATAATTCACTGCAATATTAGCCACAACAGGCCTCAGCCTTCCTTTCTGTTTTTCTGGCCTAATACATTCAACCCATCACATGCTTTGTTTCACTTGAGATAGGGTTCCAATTCCTAGAAATTGAACATCTGCCTCTTGAAGATGCTAATTTGAATGCCAAGATTCTGGAGTAATCATACTCACATCTGCAACTTTGATTTCCCACTATGGTGATGTTTAAATACTGACAAATATACCTTGCTTAACAAATTAAAAGCAATTAAATCAATTCCATATATAGTGCAAGAAGTCCAGAAAACACAAGCAGGGAAAACAAACCAGAAGCTGCACATGTTGCCACATGGCAGGGAATGGGGCAGCGGGGTGGGTGCTGTGCACGAACTTTGGAAATTTCCAAGTCACCGCATTCACTTAGCTCCGCTGTCATGAGAGTTAAAAAAAAAATCCTGCTTAGTAGGTAAAAACAAGCCAAGAGGGCACAAGTTGAAGAGACCTTCTGGACTGTGGATACTTTTTGGCCTTTAAGCTGATCCACCTGGTAGGTTGGAGTTCAGATCTACAAGGGCAACAGATAAAGACCGATGCTAAAAAGAAATTTCACACTAGCTTAGAACTGAGTATAATAAAGTGTTATTTATTTAGGGGTAGACTCACAGATCACAGTATTCTGCTTGAACAGGAAACAGCAACCGAATTGCACAGCCAGAAGTGAGGGTGACCCCGTGCATACATGGGCATTTATAGTACAAGAGGCCACACCCAAATGGATAGGTAACTTAAAGTCTACTGGCTCTAGGAGTTCCTACAGCAAGTAGTCATTTTCCTATGGGTCCTGCATGTCTAGTTTATACAGCATACCATCAAACAGTCTAGGAAAGAGCAGTTTCTTGCCCAATTGGCTAGCGAAGTCCACAAGGAGCCTCTTTGATGCCCAATTACTCTTGAAGTAATCGATGCTGCCAGAAGCACCCATGTATTACTGTCAAGTTTAAGTTCTTAAAACTTTTTACATGCTGTATTCTGTAGGATTTTGAAGTGTTAAAGATTAACTAACTGAACTATATCTCTGCTTATCTAGAAAACAATTATTGTAACTAAAAGTTTGATTATTTCAGTTGACTGTCTATTAATCAGTACCACATTATATTTTTAAATGAATTTCACAAGCATAATATCTTAAACAAGAGTAGAAATATACATATAACAAAATTAAATTTACATCAATAGACCTAGATCCATACCAATGCAAAGTACTCATTCTTTATCATATCCCTCTTTACATAAGAATAAACATTTATAAACAATCATTTTGGGAATTTAAGCATTGTTTTCTCCAAACTGCTTCTTGCTGTTTGTTGGGAAAAATATTTTTATGGTTCACAAAAACCTTTTAGGGGATCTTGTTCCATCAAACCATATTAGTCTGGAAGAAAACCACAGATTCTCACCTTCTGTGGACACAAAAACAAAACCTCTTTTACAAAATAACATATCCAGAAACTAAAATTTTGAAGTCATGTTATCTTTAAAACTTAGATGTTGGCTTACCTTATCAGCCCCCAGAATTAAATATCTCTCTGTACTTTGATCATTCAGTCAAAAATTCAAAAAAAACCCTCAATATTGAAGATATAATCCAGACTTCTGTTTTCCATCTATATGTGTTTTTAACTCTATTACTTTTTAATATTTAGTTATTGTTACTTCTTTAATTTATGACTTCCTGTACTCTTTCTTCTCTCTCATAAGCTCATGAACATTTATCCAACTCTTTGACTCATTTTGAGGTCTTTTTTGGCTTTATCATGTGCCAGTAATCATTTTCTAACCATGAGCATTCTTCTTTTTTGCTAGTGGCCATGGTTAGGACCAACTCCATGGCATTGGTGTTTGCTCTGCCCAGTCCATCATGGTAGAGACATGTAAACTGCCATGGCGAGGCATGCTCACCATCCTAGCTCCGGGGACACAGCTGGCCTATATCACCATTAAGGAATTTGTAATAGGCTGTTCATAAACCCTATTTAAGTACTACTTAACAGGATCAGCACAAACCAGAAAGTTGGTTCTTAAAGAGGCCACACAGCTTTTGCTGCTAACACTGAGTCAGGAAGTCTTCTCTTAAAAGAATCATGCTTCTTCTTGCCTCTAGCAAACAGAGCCTACCCACAAAAATGTTGCTACCAGAAACCCTTCTTAACTCTATTGTTTTGTTTTTTTATAATTTCTTTCCAAGCTCTCTCAGGGGTTCTGTGTGTGTAATTGGCCAACATTGATGCCATTTGTAATTGAAGTCTGTGCTTTGGTTTCATGACTTCCCAGACCCAAATAATCAAACAGAAACGGTTTTGTTACAACACTGCTTGGCCGATGACTTAGGCATATTCCTAGCTACCTCTTACATCTTTCTAATCCACTTCTATCAATTTATGTATCACTACAAAGCTGTGGCCTATGAGTAAGTTTCCAGCATCTATCTCCTTTTGGTAGCTACATGGCATCTTTTTGATTCTACCTCCTCTCTCTATATATATCTCTATTCAGATTTCCTACTTCACTTTATTTTGCTGAGCCTTAGGCCAAAACAACTTTATTTATTAACCAATAAAAACATCACATATACAGAAGTACATCCCAAATCACTAAATTGATGGTGATACCCACAGAAACAGCTGACATGACCTAGTGAGAGCTCACTGACGCTGGACTGATAACAGAGGAACTTCCATACAACCAAATTAGACCCACTGAATGTGGACAACAGTTATGAGGCTTGAATAGTTTGTGTGGCCATTGGCAGAGGGACCAGTATTTATCCCTACAGTTTGAACTGGTATCTAAGAGCACATATTTTTTTTTTTGGAGGAAAACCTTGTTCAGCCTAGAATCAGAGGGCTTTGGACTTGACTCGAAGTGTAGTGTCAGACTCTGTTGACTTCTCATAGGAAGCCTTACCCTTTCTGAGGGGTGGATAGGAAGATGGGATAGAGGAAAGTGGGATGGAAAGTGGGGAAAAGTGGAGGAAGTGGGATGAGGGGAGGAAGTGGGAATGGAGATAGCTATGTAAAATGCAAAAAAAAAGTGTATTTAAAAATTCTTAAATAAAAAAAATTATGGAAATAGAACCATATCTATCACCCTCCACAAAACTCAACTCGAAATAGATTGAAGACCTCAACATGAAACCAGATACACTGAATCTGGAGCAGTTTTGATTCATGGACACATGAAAATATACTCTGATCAGAACCAATCCCATAGCAATGTATTAAGAATAAAATTAGAAAATGAGACCTTATAAAACTGAAGAACTTCTATACAGTTGGGGAAAATAGCCAACTACATTACTGGAAAAGTCATTTATATCTTGTATATCTGATAGAAGGATGATGTTAAAAATATATAAATAGTTGAAAAAACTGGACACCAAGAATAAACAGTTCAATGTAAAAAATGGTATGCACATCTAAATAATGAAGTCTCAACTTAGAAAACTGACTGAAAAGTACTTAATTAATTGTTCAACATTCTTACTCATTCAGGAAATGCAAATCAAAAGTACTTTGAGATTTCATCTTGCACCAACCAGAATAGCCGATATCAATAAAACAAATGATAGACAGCTCTTGCTGGTGAGGATGTGGAGGAAGAGAAGCAATCATTCATAGGTGGTGGGAGTTCAATCTTTTACAATCACCACTAAAATCAGTGTATTGGTTCATCAGAAAAATTGGAATCAATCTACTTCAAGATCCACTTATACCTCTATTAGGCATATACCTAAAGGACTCTTCATCTTACTACAGAGGCACAATTTCAACCATGTTCAATATTGCTCTAAAAAGAATAGCCAGATATTGGAAACAACATACATATACCTCATCTGCTGAATATATAAAGAAATTGTGGTATGCTTACAGTATGGACTATTACTCAAGTATCTTAAAAAATAAAATTTATGGGTAAATGGACAGAGCTAGAAAAAAAAAGTCAGCCATGAGGTAAAAACACCACCCCTGAAAGAAAAACATGTTATGTATTGGCTTTTTGTAAATGTTCCTATTAAGTTATTGATACTCAAACTACAAATTATATAACCACAGAGGTTAGGTAGAGAGTAATGGACTGGAGAAATATAAATCTTTCCAAGAAGAGAAACGAGTATATGTGTATATATATATATATATATATATATATATATATATATATATATATATATATATATGTTCAGGAGGAATGGGGGTCTGAAATGAAAAGGTCAAAGGAGGGAAAAGACAGATGATGAAGGGAAAAGGATAAACAGCAAAACTAAATCCATTTGAAGGGATTAAATGGAAAATAATACAATGGAAGCTTTGTATAAGACATAACTACATGCAGATAATCTAAATGAAGTTGCCAAAAAAAATAGGGAAGAAAGATCTCTCCCTGGACATCTTCCATCACCCACTGAAAATTTCAGTATCAGGAACAGGTTACATATAATCTTGTCTTTGTCCAAATGAATTCCATGAGAAGCCCCAAAAGTCCAGGCTATTGTCAAGACTGTGGGTGGTTTTCTACAAACCAATTGACGCGAAAATTCTCAATAAAATACTGGCAAACCGAATCCAAGAACACATTATCAAAATTATCCATTATGATCAAGTAGGCTTCATCCCAGAGATGCAGGGATGATTCAACATATGAAATCTATCAATGTAGTCCATCATATAAATAAACTGAAAGAAAAAAACCATATAATCATTTCATTGGATGCTGAAAAAACATTTGACAAAATTCAACACCCATTTATGATAAAGGTGTTGAAGCAATTGGGGATACAAGGATCATGCCTAAATATAATAAAAGCTATTTACAGCAAGCCGACAGCTAACATCAAATTGAATGGAGAGAAACTCAAAGCCATTTCACTAAAATCAGGAACACGACAAGGCTGTCCACTCTCTCCATACCTCTTCAATATAGTGCTTGAAGTTCTAGCAATAGCAATAAGATAACATAAGGGGATCAAGGGGATTCGAATTGGAAAGGATGAAGTTAAACTTTCGTTATTTGCAGATGATATGATAGTGTACATCAGCGACCCCAAAAACTCTACCAAAGAACTCCTACAGCTGATAAACACCTTTAGTAGTGTGTCAGGATACAAGATCAACTCCAAAAAATCGGTTGCCCTCCTATACACAAAGGATAAAGAAGCAGAGAGGGAAATCAGAGAAACATCACCTTTCACGATAGCCACAAATAGCATAAAATATCTTGGGGTAACTCTAACCAAGGAAGTGAAAGACCTATTTGACAAGAACTTTAAGTCTTTGAAGAAAGAAATTGAGGAGGATACCAGAAAATGGAAAGACCTCTCCTTTCTCTTGGATTGGGAGAATCAACATAGTAAAAATGGCAATTCTACCAAAAGCAATCTATAGATTCAATGCAATCCCCATCAAAATCCCATCCAACTTCTTCACAGACCTTGAGAGAACAATAATCAAGTTTATATGGCAAAACAAAAAACCCAGGATAGCCAAAACAATCTTATACAATAAAGGTCCTCTTAATAAAGACAGTACCTTTACCACTCATTAACTTTGAGAAATTTGAGATGGTACTTACCTAGAGCCTTCACCCTTATGGACTAGTACTTATGGTCCTCGAAATTATTTTGTGCACTAACAAATGAGAAAGATACACACCAATCCAACTACAAATCATTCAATTTACAACAGTTATCTGCATTCCAGATGTGTTGGTACAGTAGTGACACCAAGTTAGTGTGACTAATCTATATAATTTGAGTTAAGGCCCACTCCATGATTAAAAACCCATACCCAATGCTGCTTAAGTGGCCAAGAACATGAAACTAGCCATGGGAAAACCACATACTATAATTCTGCTTTAGGCCTGTAGTAATAAAACGACTGTTAGATCTGTGCCTTGCTCACCCATCATCAGGGAAGTTTCTATCTGTAGCAAATGGGATCAGTTACAAGAGCCCCACTGCCAGACAATATGCAGAGAATGAAGGATTTGAAACTCTGTCTTAAATGGGTTTTCCATCAAATCCCATTTCTCCTCAGGTCTCTGGAAACCCTGCAGATGAGAAGGCAGAAAGGGTATAAGAGAAATCAGAGGAGACAAAGGACACCAGTGAATCAACGCCTCTGGACACAAAAGAGTTGGTGGTGAGACATATGATCTCAAGGAGATTGTGAGATATTGCACAGAGCCTGTACTTGTCTGCACCAGATAGGGTTCTAGAGCTGAAAGAAATAGACACATGCTCCCATGCCTAACCCAGAAGTTATCTCATTTGATAGCATCTTGCAAATGGAAAATTAGTTTTCTCTAAGGGAGACTAACTTTGGAAACAATGTGCTTTTAAAGGTAGGTTGCATGTCCAGCAGTAGATGTACAACAAAAAATGAACACAATGTCATCCTTGGTGATTCTTTGTCTCAGATGTTGGGTCATTTGTTTAATTTTTGTCCTACTTTGGAACCTTTGCTAATATGTTATGGGTCCCTGTTCATATTTTATGGAATTCCTGTGCAAGCAAATGTATGTGTCTCTTGGTCTATATATGTGACTGGTGCTTTTAATTTGATTCTTTTTCAATATTTTTATGATATTCTGATTTGTTTGATACTTATTTTATTTTGTTACTATTTTTTAGTGTAGGATAAAAGAGCAAGTGAAAGAATACCCTAGACCTGATACCAGAACCAAGGAAACACACGCTGTCACTAACTATAAATTATAAGAGTTTATAAGAAGCCCGAGCTAATGGGCCAATCAGTTTATACTGTAGGCCTCTGTGTGATTTCTTAGGGACTTAATGATTGCAGGAACTGGGCAGGACAGAAAACCTGAGACAACATATCTGGATGGAAACAGAGGTAGAAAGGGACTGTGAGGAGTAGTGGGAGGGAAAACATTAATCAGAATATACTGTATGATAAAATGCTATTTTAGTAAAAGAAAAATAAATGTAATAAAGAGAAATCATTTCTTATATTCACTTTCTCTGTTTTCTTCACTCTTAGGTTAAACTCAAAAATGCCTTTAATTTCATCTTGTTTAGAGAATTGGAGGCAGTGTGGGTTTGATCTTCAAAGGCTGTATGATTTTTCACTGAAGTAAACAAGCCTAATTTTAGTACTATATATTGTGGTAATTATACTGCTCCATATGTAGCTATATTATAAAGTATCTAGAGAGAGGAGATTTTGTTTAGTGTCTATGAGTACTTCATTTTATAGTTATTTTCCAACCAACACACAAACATACTTCAACCTTATGGCTGGTAACAGTATATTACCATCTGTCTGTTTGTATTTTAGGCTGAACATACTATGAAAATGTAGTAAAAATATACAACAGAAAAGAAAACTGCAGCCAGTTTTAAGCAGACTTCTTCTTGGCTTGGAACACTTAGCATGCCAAACATAATCTGTTCTCTTCCAAATATTACTGTTAAGTAAATATAATCAATGTTACTTTTTTCAGAAAAGCCAGTATAGTAAAAATAGGCCAAATACCTAAAAGTTTGCTTATTGAGTAAAATATCTTTTTAGAAAAGGTTAAACTAATCTCTATTTCCATTTTTCTTTTTATTTTAACTCCAACATTTATCTGTGCCTACTAACTTATAGGATGCATACAAATGAGAGCATAAACTGTGGTGTTTCATTTTAACCACAGATTTCCTCAATGTCTACACTTACAGTCAAGAAATGGTGTAATTCTTTTTCTAGACATTTTATCACAGAATACATACACATAGAATAATCATAGAATCTGACTGAAACAGCAATTTTTCTTTGTTTATTTTGTTTTGTTTAATTTTTGAGAAAGGGTTTCTCTGTGAAGACCTGGCTATCCTGCAGTGCTCTCAATAGATAAGATTGGCCTCAAACTCACTGAAAACACCCTTCCTTTGCCTCCTGGGCTCTTGGGAGAAAGGCATGTATCACCACCCCAACCCTGCAACTATAACACTTTTAAAAGATCAGATACAAAGATATTCAAAATAAAAATTAGAATCTGCTGTGAATTCAGACAAGATTAGAAAAATATTGTATAACCACTAGAGTCTAGGATTATCGTCTCATCTCAGGTTTGACAAAGAAACATAATTGTGAAAGATTTGAAGATTTTTCACAGCACATTCTTTCAGTATATAGGAGAATTGGCCTAGCACTACTCAGGCTTTTCCGGCAAACTTTACATGTAAGACTTACAATGATACAGTGGTTTCTAAATGATTTCACTATGGCCCAAAGGGCAAGGCTGGTAACAGTTGCACAAAAAGATCCAGCAAACAGGACAACATCACCTATCATAATTAAATCTTCAAAATATGAAATCCAGTCAATATTTCCTACATTGTAAAGAGCTAGCAAAACCATAATTAGAACACAAATCCATCATAACCAATTTACAACTGACACAGATGGTAGAATTGATAGTCAGGAGTATTAAAACAGTCATTATGAACTCCATATGTTCAGAAACTTAAGAACAGAATATTTAAAAGGACGCAAATCAAATTTCTAGTGAACAAAAGTCACAATGGGAAATAAACAAGGTAAAGTATGACTGGCAGAGAGGGTATAGCAAAATAAAGAAAAATTAAAGATATAACAATAAGAATTATCAAACTAAATAAGGGGTAGGGAATTAAAATGATAGTTCAGTATATTTATTATAGGGATATCCAAAAGGAATGAGAAAATGTTTTTAAAATTTTACAATCTGTCAAATTTTAACCACATAGGCCTAAACATATCACCTGTCTTCAGACAAAAAGACATAACAACAAAGTCAAAACTGAAAACATTAAAACCAAGAAAGTCCATAATACAGGCAAGAAACAAAGAAACTAGATAGCGTATTGAGAACAATGTTAATAAAGACAGTAAATAAACATTTGAAGTATCAATTTATACAAATTATTCTTCGAGGGTGGTGGTAAGGATATAAAGTTCTATATTTTGACCATTCTCCATTCACCTGTCCCATCCTATTACTTTTATCTAACATAAATGAAAATAATATTCAAATATGTGTGCAATCATGTATAGCTTTATTCATAATGATTCATATCTGGGAACATCCTAAGTCTTCATCAACAGGAGAATGCATGACCATTTTCTTTCTGCTATGCAGTAGAGTACTATTTAGTAATATAATGGGTTACTGTTTTATCAGGAAAGTTTGATGAACTCAAAGTAACCTTATTTTATTTATTTATTTTGTTTACAGTGTTGTGTCTGCATGTATGCCTGCAGGCCAGAAGAGGGCATCAGATTTCATTACAGATGGTTGTGAGCCACCATGTGGTTGCTGGGAGGAACTATCAGTGCTCTTAGTCTCTGAGCCATCTCTCCAGCCCCCAACTCAAAGTAATCTTGCAAAATAAGTTGACAGATGGGCACTTGGGAAATTGTAAGGGTGCAAAATGGAAAAAGTGGTGAAACAAGGGTTAGAAAGGAGAAAATATCATGAGGATTAATGAATTCATTTATCCAGCTCAAAAGCTGTGATAATTCACAACTGCATTCTCATCTCGTTGGTAAGATATGTCCTTTATTTAATCAACTTTTAATATGTCAATGATACATGAAAAAAATTAAAATAATGCAGCTTTTTAACCAATCACCTTTAGGACTGGAGAGATGGCTCGGTGGTTAAGAGTCTTGTGGACTTCCAAGAGAACTGAGGTTTTGTTCCCAACACCCACATGACTGTTCAGAAGCACCTGTTTGGCACAAACATAGTGAACATACATCCATGTAGGCAAAGTACTCACACACACAAAGCAAAATAAATTTTGGAGAAAAGATTTTAAAACTCAACTTTATGGAGAGGATTTTATAAGCATCTTCACTCCTTATACCAGATATTCAAGCTGACATCATAGGGTTACCCCAGTTGCATTATTCATGTAAATATTGGTCATTTAATTACTAAATGCATATATCATGAGATTAGAAGAACTCTTACAGGCTATTTATAGTTAGAAAGTTAAAAGTTTAAAGTTAAAAAGGTAAGCCTACATTGATGGGCAAGGACTTGTAAAAATGTCTCAATTTTGCTCTTCTAGGTAAGAGCAGCACACAGTTGTATATACTCTTTTTGTGGGGGAGTGTCGGTTTCGAAACAGAGTTTCTCGGTAGTTTAGGAGATTGTGCTGGAACTAGTTTTTTAGACCAGGCTGATCTTGAACTCACAAGAGATCTGCCTGTTTGCATGTCTTATTCTCCTGAGTGCTTGGATTAAAAGTGTGTGCCACCACTACACAGTCATCGACTCTCTTTCATTTATCTCTTTATTTTTTAAAACTATCTTTTCTCAATCTACATACCAAAGCCAGTTCTGACTCCCTCCCCTCCTTTTACTCCATCCACCTTCCTCCCATCCACTCCTCAGAGAGAATAAGTTTTCACATGGGGAGTCAACAAAGTCAAAAACATTGCTTGGAGGTAGGACAAAGTCCCCACTATATCTAGGCTGAACAAAGTGTCCCTCCAAAGAGAATGGGTCCCAAAATGCCAGGTCAAGCAGTAGGATTAAATTCTGGGTGGCCGCACAGTCGGCCCCCTACCATAAAACTGTCACTCTCATTCAGAGGGCCTAGTTTGGTTCTATGCTAAATCCCACACAGTCAGGCCAGAGATGGTGGTCCCCCATTAGCTCAAGTTAGCTGTTTCAGTGGGTAACCCCATCATGATCTTGACCTCTTTGCTCATATTCTAACTCCTCCCACTGTACTACTGGACCTTGGGAGTTTAGCCCAGTGTTCCTCTGTAAATCTCTGCTTGCATCAGTTGATGGATGAAGGTTCTATGGTAACATAAAAGATTGTCAACAATCCGACTACAGCACAGTTCAGGCACCCTATCCACTATTGCTTAGGGTCTTACCTGGGGTCATCCTTGTAGATTCCTGGGAATTTTCCTAGTGTTAGGTTTCTAGCTAACCTCATAATGGTTCCCTCAGTCAAGGTATCTCTTTCCTTACTCTCTGTCTTTATCCTTCCCCCTTCCAGAACATCTTCTTCCCACAAGTTCTCATCCACCTTCCCTTCTACACACCTCCTCTCCTTCCAGCCTCCTTTCTTCCCCACCTGCACACTCTCAGTTGTCTCAGGAGATCATATCTATTTTCTATTCCCAGAGAGATCTATGTATGTTTCTCTAATGGTTCTCCTTGTTACCTAGCTTCTATGGGGTCATGGATTATAGGCTTATTATCATTTTCTTTACAGCTAGTATACACTTATGAGTGAGTACATAAGAAACTTCTCTTTCTGGGTCTGAGTTACCTAATTCAGGTTGTTTTCTTCTAGTTCCATCCATTTGCCTCCTGCTGAGTAGTACTCAACTGTGTAAATGCACCGTATTTTTTATTTTTATCCATTCATTGCGTGAGAAGCAACTAGGTTGTTTCCAGTTTCTGGTTATTAGGAATAATGCTGCTATTAACAAAATTGAGCAAATTTCCTTATAGTATGATTGAATACCTTTGGGTATATGCCCAAGAGTGGTATTGCGGGGACCTGCTTTTGTGAAACTACCATGCTGATTTCCAGAGTGGATGTACAAGTTTGTGGTTCAACCAGCAATGAAGAAGTGTTCCCTTTACTTCACATCCTCTCCAGCATAAGCTACCACCGGTATTTTGGATCTTAGTCATTCTGACATGTATAAGATGGTTTCTCAGAGTCATTTGTCTTTCCCTGATGGCTAAGGATCTTGAACATTCCCTTAAGTGTCTTTCTGCCATTTGAAATTCTTCTGTTGAGAATCCTCTATTTAAATCTGTATCCCATTTTTAATAGGATTATTTGGTATTTTCATGTCTAGTTTCTTGAGTTCTTTATATATGTTGGAGGTCAGTCCTCTATCTGATGTGGTATTGGTGAAGATCTTTTTCCACTCAGTAGGTTGCCCTTTTGTCTTATTGACTGTGTCCCTTGCTTTATAGAAGCTTCTTTGTTTCATTTAAACCCATTTATTTATTGTTGCTCCCAGTGTCTTTTCTACTGATGTTATGTTGAGGAAGTGGTCTCCTGCATTGAAGGTTACAATTCCCTTTTTCTCTTTTATTGGTTTCAGTGCATCTGGATTTATGTTGAAGTCTTTGATTCACTTGGACTTGAGTTTTGTGCAAGGGGATAGATATGGATCTATTTGCATTTTTCTACAAGCTGACTTCCAGTGATGCTAGCACCATTTGTTGAAGATGATTTCTTTTTTCTATTGTATAATTTTAGCTTCTTCACCAAAACTTAGGTGTTCATAAATGTGTGGATTAATATCTGGGTTTTTGATTTTATTCCATTGGTCAACATGTATGTTTTTATGCCAATACAAAGCTATTTTTAATACTGTAGATTTATAATAGAGTATGATGTCAGGGATGGTGATGCCTCTCAAATTTTTTATATTGTATAGGATTGTTTTGGCTATCCTGGGTCTTGTTTGTTTTTGCTTTTTCATATGAAGTTGAGTATTGTTATTTCAAGTTCTGTAAATAATTATGCTGGGATTTTGATGGGGATTGCACTGAATGTGTGGATTGATTTTGATAGGTTTGCCATTTTATTCGGTTGATCTTAGCTATTCAAGAGAATGGGAAATCTTTACATTTTCTGATATCTTCTTCACTTTCTTTCTTCAAAGACTTAAAGCTCTTCTTGAGATATTAAGGTCTTTTACTACTTTAGTTAGTTTTATCCCAAGATATTTTATGTTATTGTGGCTATGATGAGTGGAGATGTTTCTATGATTTCTATCTCAGCTTATTTATCATTTGTATAAAGGACGGCTGCTTTTTTTTTTATTAAATTGATCTTGTAGTCTGCCAGATTGCTTAAGGTGTTTATCAGCTATGAGATGATTAGATGCCAATGCAAGAATTCATTCAACAACCTAAAAAGCAACATGGTAACAGCAAAACCAAGTGGTCATACAACAGGAATATCTGATCAACCTAAACAAGAAAAAGCAGAAGAAAATGATCTTAAATATAACTTTATGTAGATGATAGAGACCCTTAAATTTCCCTTAAAGAAATTGAGGGAAAAAAAACAAATAAAAAATTGAAGAAATCAATAAATCTCTTAAAGAAACACACAAAAAATAAAGTGGTAAAGAGAACAGTTCAAAACTGTTCAAAAAGTAACACTTCAAGTAGTTCAAGCAGGTTAAATCTTTCCTGATAAGCCATGGCCTCGTGGTTCTACATAGATTATTAGAGATGGGTTAAAGCAAGATGTTAGAGTTAGCCAATAAGAGGCTAGAGATAATGGGCCAGGAAGCAATTTAATACAAAAAAATGAAAACTGAAATAAAGGCAATAAAGAAATCACAAACTTAGGAAATTTGGGAAAATAAAAATATGAATAAACAATTAGGAACTACAGGTGCAAATATAGCCAACAAAATATGAGAGATAGAAGAGAAAGAATCTCAGTTATTGAAGATACAATAGGGAAAATGGATTTATGGGTTGAAGAAAATGTTAAATCCAAAAGAAATTCTTTGTTTGTTTGCTTTCTTCAAGACAGGGTTTCTCTGTAGCTTTGGAACAAGTCCTGGAACTAACTCTTGTAGGCCAGGATGGCCTTGAATTCACGGAGATCCACCTGCCTCTCCTTCTCAAATACTGGGACTAAAGGCATGTGCTACCACCTCCGTGGCCCAAAAAAATTCTTAACACAAAACCTCCAAGAAATCTGGGAAAACATGGTAAGACCAAAACAAAGCTTAGTAAGTGTAAAAGAAGGAGCTCAAAGGTACAGAAAATATATTCAACAAAATAATTGTAGAAATCTTTCCAAACCTAAAGAAGGATATGCCTATGAAGGTACAAGAAGCTTACAGAGCACCAAATAAATTGGACCAAAAAAAGACCCCTCACCACATAAGAATCAAAACAGAAAAGATACAAAGAAAAAAATAAGAGCTGTAAGGAAAAAGACCAAGTAACATATAAAGGCAGAAATATCGGGATTATACTCACTTCTCAATGAAAAGCCGGAAATCTAGAAGGTGCTGGAATAATATGTATAGATACTAAGAGATCATGGATGCAAGCTCAGACTAATATACCCAGAAAAGCTTTTGATCACCATCAATGAAAAAAGCAAGATATTCCATGACAAAACCAGATTTAAACAATACCTGCTCAAAAACCTAGCCTTACAGAAAGTACTAGAAAGAAAACTCCAACCCAAGGAAGCTAGTTGTACCCACACAAACATGGGTGGGAGATAACCTCACATCAGAAAACCACAAAGAAGGGAAACATACAAACATTACCACCAAAAAAATAAGGAATTAAAAATCACTGGTCATTAATATCTCTTAATGTCAATGAACTCAATTCACCTGTAAAAAGATACAGGCTTACAGAATGGATATGAAAGCAGGATCCATCCTTTTGCCATATACAAGTAACACACCTCAACCTCAAAGACAGACACTACCTCAGAATAATGGGTTGGGAAAAGATTTTCCAATTAAATGAACCTAAGTAACAAGAGGGTGTAACAATTAATATCTAAAAAAATAGACATCAAACTAATATAAATTAGAAGAGAAGGGGAATGACACTTCATACTCATCACAGGAAAAAATTCATTAAGGTGAAGACTCAATCCTGAACATCTATGCTCCAAATACAAGAGCACCCACATTTGCTAATGAAAGCTTAAATTGCACACCAAGCTCTACACACTAATAGTAGGAGACATCAGTACTCCACTCTCCCCAATGGACCAGTCAACCAGACAGTAACTTAACAGAGAAAAAGAGAACAGATGGCATAACTCAAATGGACTTAACAGAGACCTATAGAACATTTCATCCAAACAGAAAAGAGTATACCTTCTCAGCACCACATGGAAACATCTCTAAAACTGACCAATACATGGGAACAAAGCAAACATCAACAGATACAAAAAAATTAGAGTAACCTCCTCATCTTATCAGATTACCACGATTTAACGTTAGAATTCAAGAGCAGCAGTAATTGCAGAAAGCCTACAAACAACGTGGAAATTGAACAGTGATCAATTGAATCACCCCCAGGTCAAGGAAGAAATAATGAAAGGGGTTAAAGATTTCCTACAAGTCAATGAAAATGAAGGCACAATGTAACCAAACCTATGGGACAGAATTAAAACAGTAGTAAGAGGTAAGTTCATAGCACTAAGTGCCTACATAAAGAAAGTGAAGAAATCTCACGGTAGTGACTTAACAGCGCACATGAAAGATCTAGGAAAAAAAAGAAGCAGAATCACCCAGGAGAAATAGATGATAGGAAGTAATCAAATTGATGGCTGAAATAAATAACATAGACACAAAGAATACAATTTAAAGAATCAATGAAACAAAAAAGCTGATTCTTTGAGAAAATCACCAAAATAGACAAACCCTTAACTAAACTAATTGAAAGGCAGACAGAGATCATGCAAACTAACAAAATCAGAAATTAAAGAGGGACATAAAAACAGGCATTGACGAAATTCAGAGAATCATTAGGTCATACTATGAAACACCTGTACTTCACAAAATTGTAAAATTCAAAAAAAAATAAGAAAAATTTCTCATTATGTACCATATACCAAAATTAAATCAAGACCAGATAAAAACATTAATATACCCATAACCCCTAAGGAAATAGAAGTAATCATCAAAAATCTCCCAACCAAAAAATATTCACAGCTAGACAGTTTCAGTGGAGAATTCTACCAGAACATCAAAGAAGAGCTAATACCTATATTATTCATATTGTTCCACACAATAGAAACAGAAGGATCATTGCCAAACTCTTTTTATGAGACTCCAATTACCCTGATATACAAACAGCACAAAGACTCAATTAAGAAAAAGAATTACAGAACAGTATCCCATATGTACATTAATGGAAAAATACTCAATAAAATACTGGCACACTGAATCCAAGAACACATCAAAAAATTAGTCCACCATGATCAAGTTGGCTTCATTCCAGGGATGCAAGGGTGTTTCAGCATACAAAAATTCATCAATGTAAATTCACTATATACATGAACAACAACAAAAAAAACACATGATAATCTCATTTTTTTTCTGAAAAAAACCTTCAACAAAATCCAACAACCCTTTGTGATAAAGGTCTAGAAGAGATTAGGGAATAAGGAATTTATCCAAACAAAATAAATGCAATATAAAGCAAGCTGAGAGCCAACATCAAATTAAATGGAGAGAAACTCAAAGCAATTCCAGTAAAACCACAAACAACACAAGACTGACCAGTCTTCCATATTTATTCAATATAGTATTCAAACTACTAGCTAGAGCAATAAGATAACAAGGGGATACAAATTGGAAAAGAAAAAAAAATAAAACTTTTCCTATTTGCAGGTGATAATATAGTATGCATAAGTGACCCCCAAAATTCTACCAGAGTACTCCTGCAACTGATAAACACCTTCAGTAATATGACAGGATAAAAGATCAACTCAAAAGAAAAATCAGTAACTCGTGTAAATACAAATGATAAAAGGGTTGAGAAAAAAATCAGAGAAACAGCAGTCTTCATAATAACTATAAACAACATAAAATAACTTAGGGCAACACTAATCAAAGAAATGAAAGACCTTTGACAGGAACTTTAAATCTTTCAAGAAAGAAATTAACGATTTTTATCACAAAATGCAAAGATCTCTCTTGCTCTTGGATAGGTAGAATCAACATAATAAAAATGGCAATCCTATCCAAATCAAACTACACATTCAATGCAATCCCCATTAAAATTCCAACACAATTCTTCATAGGCCTTGAAAGGACAATATTCAACATTACATGGAAAAAAACCCAGCATAGACAAAATAATCTTGCGAAATAATTGACTTCTGGAGGCATCACCACCCTGACATCAAGCTCTATTATAGGGCTGCAGTATTGAAAACAACTTGGTATTGGCATAAAAGCAGACAGGTGAACCAATGGAATTGAATTAAAAACCTGGATATTAATCCACACACATACAAACACCTAATTTTTGATAAGAAGCTAAAATATTACAATGGAAAAAAGAAAGCATCTTCAACAAGTGGAATGGCATAACTGGTTAACAACATGTAGAAGAATACAAATAGAACTGTATTTGTACCAAAGCACAAAACTCATGTCCAAATGGACCAAAGGCCTTAACATAAATTTAGGCACACTGAATCTCATTGAAGAGAAAGTGGGAAATAGTCTTCAACGCATGGGAACAGAAGAACACTTCCTAAATACAATACTAGTAGCACAGACCCTGAGAGCAACAATAGATAAATGGGTCATCCAGAAACTGAAAAATTCTATAAGGAAAAGAACACAGTCAATAAGACAAAATGGCAACCTACTGAATGGGAAAAAAAATCTTAACTAAACTCATATTAGACAGAGTAGTATTCTCCAAAATACATAAAAAACTCAAGAAACTAGATATTAAAATACCAAATAATCCAATTAAAAAATGGGGTACAGATCTAAACATGTTATTCTCAACAGAAGAATCTCAACTGGCTGGAAGACACCTCAGGAAATATTTGATATACTTAGCCAACAGGAAAATGCATATTAAAACAACTTTGAGATACCATCTTATACCTGCCAGAATGGTTAAGATAAAAAACACCAATGATAGCTTATGTGGGAGAGGTGTGCAATAGAAATGACTTAATTTAAGACAAAAGAGCTAGCTAGAAATACACATAAGCCAATAGGTCAACAGCATTTTAATTAGTTCAGTTTCTGTGTTTCAGGTCTGGGCAACCAGAAACGAATGAGCGACCTCTGACTACAGATTTGGCATCAATGTTGTTGACTGCATTCATGTAAAGAACAGAGTTTAGTTCAGTTTCTTGGTAGCCACAATTTTATTTCCAGATCGGCTTTCAGCAAACGGGGTGCTGCAGCTCCTTTGAGATAGGTGCAGTAAAAAACTTCTTGGCTTCTTTAAAAATGCTGTCTTCCTTGATTACCAGTGCAAATGGTTCTGACTTTTTTAGGAGGTTCAGCTACAGAACATTTAAATGGGGATTGTAAGCAGAGTGCTACAACTTGCCTAATGACAACATAAAGTTGCTGTGTATCTGAAAACGGGGCTGTGAGCATGGTTTGCAGAGGTGGTGCACAGACCTCTGCTATGTTGTACAGGGTGAAGACAGAAGGTAAAGCAGTCTTGGTCTTAGTCATACCTGCCTAGAATTAAAAAAAAAAATGTGCTCCTAATCAGAAAATAAGTACAGATATTCAATAAAGACAGATTCAGATAAAAAAGACCTCTGAATGGGTCACAGTGTTGGACAAATATATGTAGACTTGGGAGAGAAATTAAAAAGATTATAGAGAATTATATAAGGAAGTAAATTGTTTTAAAAAACAAAAGGCTATAAAGAGACAGAGTACCGACAGTCATAGATTAAAAGAGTAAAAAAAAAAATAAAATAAAACAAGCTATATAAAGATGGAAAATATACAGAGTCTGGATTATGTAAATTATTGTGTTTTCTTTAAATTTTTTGACTGCGAATGAGCTAAGTACAGAGACACATTTCATTGTACAGGCTGCTAAGCTAAACCAACATATATATTTTAAAGGTATCGTGACTTCAAAATATGTGCTTATTTGTGAGGTATGTAGAAAAATATCAGGTTTAAATTTACAGGAGACAATCTTCTGTGATTCAGTCTCCCTGGAGTTATGTAAATGAGACCAGATAATTAGAGAGATCTGTGGTTCTTTTTAGGCTATAACCATCAGTACAGTAATTACACTTTAATCCAAAATAATATTATATGTAAACAACTAACAAAAATGCAAGAAAAACAAAATAAGGTCACCATCCTTGTAACCCTTCACATTTTTGTACCCAGAGGCAAAAGACAAAATAAGTCCCATATGAATGAAGAGTCTCCATTATACTAATGATCATATAGTAAGAATAGGTGATATCAAATTGACTAAAATCTCATATGTTGAACAATCAGCACTGTTGGGAACACAAAGGTCCTTTTGCCTAAAGATATCCATTGACACCAATATTGTCCTTTCAAAGAAAATTATATATAACCAATTCTTTCATCCAGAAAGCTGGAAATTGGATGTGAATACTAGCCTGATGATCACCATTGTTATTTTGACCAGATCAAATCAAGCTTTCAGAACCAGGACTAGAGGTGACCAGTAGTCTAAATGACTCTGATATTATGTGAATAGCCAGGGGATCCTTTGAAATCTTACAACCAGGACCAGAGACCACAAATATTCCAAAAGACCGGTAGGTGATCTGCGTGACCATGGTCATGTCAGATTCTCCCCTAGACCCATTCAATAGTACAGGTAGTTTATCGCTAGAATCCATCTTCTTGGAAGAAATGACTTGGACTTTGAGTTAACTTGCAATGTAATTATGCATCTTTGTGCCCCGGAGATTGTCTTATACCAGAAAACCTTTTTCCTCAGTTGGACTGTATTTAAATATACTGGCAATAAACCACCTGGGACAAGAGTACTGAAGTTAGATACAGTCTAAGTTAAATTGACAGAGTTTTTTTTTTTTCTCACCACCTCTTCACAGATCATTTGTTTCCTGTCATGTCCTCTGAGGGTCAGCCCTCAAACAATATGTTCATCATGATGTGAGATCTGTTAACTATGGTGCTGAATTCTGTTTGCTTGTAGTTTTGGTGATTGTAAAGGAGATTCATATAGTTTTATTTTCATGCAGCGTTTGCCTGACTTTCCAATCTGGGTAGCACTGACCTTGTGTTCCAAAGTGTTCCCCTCTCTTCTCTGGTTTGGAAATGTCAGAGAAAGAATAGTATTACTTCTTTCAGTAGCTGATAAAACTGTAGTATTGAAGTCATTCGGTACAGTACTTATGCTATTGGAGACAACTTTGCTGTGGATGAAGAAAATATTAACATCTGTCACTTAAAATTCATTCAGTTGAGTTTGAATCCATGCACCCATTCTTTTTTTTCAAAGTTTATTAAATTATTAAATTATTAAAATTATTAAATTATTAAAGTTTATAAAAGTTTCCATTTCTGCCCCTCCTCCCAACACCCTCCCACTCCTCCCCCACTTCCCCTCCTCCTCCTTCTCCATCCCTAAGAGTAGTCAGGGTTTCCTGCCCTGTGGGAAGTTCAAGTTCCTCCCCCCTCCCTCCCATGCACCCATTCTCGAGGAAAATACTTACAGATACAAAAATAGATGGAAAGAAAATGGAATTAAGAGGTATTCAAAGTAAATTGCTATTAAATTTTGTGGAAAATAGAGGTATAATTAGATTTACAGAGAATATAATGCGTGTGTCAAATAATTTTCAGAAAATGCAAAGTTAATATTGAAGAGCAAGAGGAGACTAAGTTGAAATAATTCCATTTTCTAGACAAATATTTATTATGGCTTTCAAAGGTGGAATTGCAAAAGGTTATTACAATATCATTTTGTGATATCATGTATAACTATTGTAATCTTTCTAGGCATCAGTTACTGTGAGCACTTCAACTCCTGGAATCACCTAATCATTTTTTGATGAAAAAGTTCAATAATAATCAACCCTTTCTGTCATTTGGGATGTTTTGGTTTGTTGAAGAGGATGAGCCACTTCTCTCTTACTGTTTTCAAAATTTTCTCTTTCAATCTTTTGATTATATCCAGGTATGATGGCACATGCCTTTAATCCAAAGACTCCTAAGGCCGAGGCAGGCATATCTCTTTGAGTTAAGGGTCCGGCCTGGTCTATATAATTAAGTTCAGGCCAGCCAGAGTTTTATAATAAAAGATTCTCAGAACAAAACAAAAAAGCATTCTACAATGTACTATGATGTGCCAAGGTATACATTCATTAAGTTCAGCTAAATAACATTTCATCAAGTTTCTTGGATTTTTATATGCATATCTTTCATTGAGTAGGGGAAAGTTCCCAGGCATTATTTCTTCAAATATTTTGTAAGCTATTTTTAATTTTTTATTTTAGGATTCCCACATTGCATTAGTTGGTTCAATTTATGTCTCACTCTTCTCTTCAAGAACATGAAATGTTTTTTCAATTATTATTTTTTTCCTCTAAGATGAGGAACTTTGAATTCAATTGAAGTGTGCCTCTGTCTTCTAACTTCTACAGTGACATTTTCATTATTATTATTAGTCTTCATCTTCAGAATTATTTGACTTTTATTTTTTATTTTTCAGTCTCTTCATAACGATTTACATTTTGTTCATATACAATTTCCTAGATATTCTATACATCTTCAAGAAATTCTTTGAGGACATAAGGCAGCTAATTAAACATTATTTCATCAGGAAGAGTTTCAATTGAATGTATTTTGGGGAATGAATCTTTGACTGGGAAAGACTCTCCTGTTTCTTTGTATATTTTCTTCCTATATTTTAATACTGTTGTTGGACTTTTAACATCTGATGCAATAAAGTAGTAAGTAAGGAAATAAGATTCTGTTGTACTGACAGCTATAATTTTGTTTTGTTTTCTTGTTTATACTATATTACTAACATTATTGGTAGTAGTTCTAGTATGGAACTGTCTCTATAATGAAGAATTATTCTACTAAAATCCTAATATATACTTTGACATTTTCATAGGTCATGTACCACTTGGTGAGTTTAATAAGTAGTGTTTTTGAATGTCTATGCCTCATATTGCTTTTCTTATCTACTAAAGGATCAAAATGAAGAAGAAAATAAAAGAGACCTTTCCTTTAACTTTCCTGGAATTCAATTCAGGTAAAGAGAGGCTTTCAACAGTGAGATCAGTTACAACAATTCTGTCTTCCTCTTTGTCAACATCTCTGAGATCAAAGGTTTCCATCGATGATCAAAGCTTAAATTCTAGATATTTGGATACTGGTCTTTGTTGTAAACTCTGGCTCCTCTGAGCTATGTGCAGCTGCTTTGATAGCATCTTGTCATGGTACTGAGTGAAGGAATGGAGAGATGCTACTGTGCAAAAAGAAAATTAATTGACGGGATTTAGCTGTGGTTTACAACTCAGTCATTCCCTGGAGGTAGCAAGTCTAGAGACTAAAGAATTACAATATATTTTTATTGGGACTCTTGTGTAGATTGAGCCTTTGTCTAGATGATGATTTAGGGACAATGTTCTTCTATCTCTCTCCTGACTTCTGTCACTTTCTTAGCTAGTGATATTTCTATAGTATTAAAGTAGATAATTTATCTTAAAAATTAATTAAATGTATTTAATTATGGTTTAAAATTTATTAATTTATCATAAAACTATTTCTTTGATTATTTGATTAAAATAATAACATGTTTTTGAAGTTTATATATTCTTCCAGAAACTCAATTTCTCTTCCAAAATTAGTTGAAGACACAGTGATTGTTATGGCATAGTGATAAAATTAGATTAATCTTCATGTTATCCCATTGTGGCATTTTATAAGCTAGCCTAAACAAATTATTGTGACTCATCACTTAATTAAAGAAAACAATACATTTCTATCATCACTTTTAAATTTTTAGTAGTTTAAAAATAATATATAAATCTTTAATATAAGTCACTTCAGGAAGAAAATATCACACGTAGCAAATGATATTTCAACTGACCCCAACAACTCTACCAGGAACTGCTACAGCTGATAAATACCTTCAGTTATGTGGCAGGATACAAGATCAACTAAAAAAAATCAGTAGTGATAAAGAAGCTAAGAAGGAAGTCAGAGAAACATTTCACAATAGCCACAAAAACATAAAATATCTTGAGGTAATACAAACCAAAGAAGTGAAAGACCTGTTCAACAAGAACTATATGTTTTTGAAGAATGAAATTAAAGAAGACATCAGAAAAGAGAAAGATCTCCCATTGTATATGATAGGTAGGATCAACATAATAAAAATGGCAATCCTACCAAAAGCAAGCTATCCATTCAATGCAATCCCAATCAAAATCCCAACACAATTCTTCAAAGACCTTTAAAGAAAAATACTCAAGTTCATATGTAAAAACAAAATATTGAGAATAGCCAAAACAATCCTCTACAATAAAGGAACTTCTAGAGGCATCAACATCCATGATATCAAACACTCTTGTAGAGCTACAGTAATGAAAACAGCCTGGTATTGGCAGACAGGTTGACCAATAGAAACAAACCAAAAACCCAGATATTAATCTTCACACCCATGAACACCTGATTTTTGATGAAGAAGTTAAAATTATACAATAGAAAAATGAAAGCATCTTAAAAAATGGTGCTTGCATAACTGTATGTCAATATAAGAATAAACTGTATGTCAATAGAAGAATAAAAATAGATTCATATCTATCCCCATGCACAAAATTCAAGTCTAAATGGTTCAAAGACCTCAATATAAATCCAGGCACACTGAATCTCACTGAAGAGAAAGTAGGCAATAGCCTTCAATACATGGACACAAGATACAACTTCCAAAATAAAATACTAGCAGCACAGACACTGAGAGCAACAATAAATAAATGGGACCTCCTGAAACTGAGAAGCTTCTGTAAAGCAAAGGACACATTCAAAAACACAAAAGGGAAGCCTACTGAATGGGAAAAAATCTTTAAAAAAATACCCCACACTAGACAGAAGACTGATTTCTAAAATACATAAAGAGCTCAAAAAATTAGATACCAAATAATCCAATTAAAAATGGGGTACATATATAAACAGAGAATTCTCAACAGAAAAATCTCAAATAGATGAAAGACATTTAATAAAACATTCAACATCCTAAGCCATCAGGGAAATGCAAATCAAATGGACTTTGAGACACCATCTTACACTAGTCAAAATGGCTAAGATAAAAATATGAATGATAACTTAGTTTGAAGAGGATGCAGAGTAAGGCGAACACTCCTTCTTTGCTGATGGGAATGCAAAGTTGTATAACCACTCTGGAAATCAGTATGATGGTTTCTCAAAAATTGGTAATTACCTAATTCAAGACCCAGAAATACCACTCTTGAGCATATATCCAAAGGATGCTCAAGCATACAACAAACACGTTTGTTAACTTTGCTCATAGCAGCATTATTTATAATTGCAGAATCTAGAAACAACCTAGATGTCCTACTACTGAGTTTTAAAAAGCAATGACATCTTGAAATTAGAATGGATATGGGCTGTACTAGAAAAAAAAATCATCCTGAGTGAGGTAATTTAGACCCCAAAAGATGAACATCCTATGTACTCACTCATAAGTAAATATTAGCTGTAAAGCAAGGACAACAAGCCTATAGTCCACTGTATCAGATAAGCTAAGTAACAAGGAGAACCCTAAATGAAACATTTATAGATTCCCCTGGGAAGGAAAAATAGACAAGATCTCCTGTGAAAATTGAGATCATGGGGTGAGAGAGATGGGAGGGTGGAAGGGGAGGAGGAGGAGAGAAGAGGCAGTGAAAGGAGAACTTGAGGGAACAGGATGATCAACACGGGCTAAAATCAGAGACAGAGAGCAAGGAAAGAGTTATCTTGATTGAGGGAGCCATTGTGTATCTAGTAAGAAACCTGGCACTAGAGAAATTGTCAGGAAGCTCCAAAGATGATCCCTGCTACGACACTAATGAATAGTGGAGAGGGTGCTCAAACTGGCCTTGCCCTATAGTCAGATTGATGAATATCTTAAATGTCACCATAGAACCTTCATCCAGCAACTGAAGGAAGCAGAGGCAGGAAACTATGGAGGAGCACTGGGGTGAGTTTAAAGTCCATTCAAAGTGTGGGGGAAGTGAGAATATGAGCAACAAGGTCAAGACCATGGTGGGGACATCCACTGAAATAGCTACCTGAGCTAATGGGAGCCTACCAACTCCAGCCTGCTAGGGAAGGAACCAGCATAGAACTAAACTAGACCCTCTGAATGTGGGTGGCAGTTGTATAGCTGGGGCAGACTGTGTGGCCACTGGCAGTGGGACCAGGATGCTGTGGGACATCTTTCAACCTTTAAGATAGATGGGAGTGGTGCACAGCAGTGGGAGCTCCTTCAGTTCCTTCAGCCAATAGCTTTGAAGATATCAACCCACTTGGGCTCGGTCTCTTAAACTGTAAAAGCAGCTGTAAAGTGTGCACCTGCTCTCTTGCTTCCTGCTCTCACTTCCTGCTGCTAGACTCTGTTCCTTTCCCCATTCATGCAGAGGACTGTGGTCTAGGACAGTAATCCGTGAGTCTCCCCTAAATAAATAACCCTGTATTGTACGTAATTCTTTTTTTTTTCACAAAAGCAGTTTTTATTTGAGGCGAAGAGAAGTCTGACCCAAAGGATAACAGTTCTAAGCACTCAAAACTTAACTGTTAGTGGCACTGCTTAGACTATAAATCTTGCTTCTCTTTGGTTGGAAAGGGTTCTTGTGTTAAATGTTCTCCAGGGGGAGAAGAAGAAAGGCCAAGAACAGCTGAAGGAAACCCCTCAGCTACTGAGAATGCTCTCTAGAGCCTATGTCAGACTAACAGACCCTCATAGTCTGAACCGCAAGGTTCCCCCAGTGCCTGGGAACACAGGTCACACTACACCTGCATGGACAGATGAAGCAGGAAGAACAGGTGAAAGTCGCTGGGGGAGAGCAGGCATCCGCAGCTTCAGACTTCGGCATGGAACGGATAATCCTTGTGTTTAGCACAGCTCATCAAGGCACACACCCTCCAGTTCCTGTTGTAACTGGGTAAAGTGGCCACATCCTCCATGCTCAGCTCAAACTCAAATACCTTCAGGTTCTCAGCAATTCGCACTGGTGTCGCAGACCTGGGGATCACCACCAGGTTCCTCTGTATGGGGAGGCAGATCAGCACCTGGGCTGTAGTTTTATTGTACTTGGATGCAATTTCCCTAATCCTGGGATCCTCCAGGAGAGAAGGGTCTTTGGGCGTGGCCCAGGGCCTGTCAGGAGAACCAAGGGGACTGTATGCAGTCACCACGATGCCTTTGGAATGGCAGTATTCAATCAGCTTCTCTTGAGTTAGGTACGGGTGGCACTCGATCTGATTAACTGCAGGCTTGTATTTTAAGCCAGGTTTGTTTAAGATCCTCTCAATCTGAAGAGAGTTGAAGTTGGAGACACCAATCGATTTCACCAAACTTTCATCCACCAGCTGTTCCATGGCCGTCCAACTGTCCACAAAATCGGTGTTACTGGGAATCACATTTCCTAATGCATCCAAGTGGGAAATAATCAGGTCCAGGCTTGAAGCCTGTTGGCCAGTGAATCAGGTAGCGGTCCAGGTAGTCCAGCTGCAGGTCGCCGAGCGTCTTCTGGCAGGCTCCTTTCACCATGCTCTTGTCGTGGAACGTACACCACAGCTGGCTGACGACGAAGAGCTCCTGGTGCTTCACCACCTGCTCCTTGAGCTTCTTCTGGAGGGCCACTCCCACCTCCTTCTCATTCTGGTACACCTGGGCACAGTCAATATGGCGGTACCCAAGGTCAATGGCGACCTTCACAGCCTCGGTCACCTGGCCAGGAGGGTACTTCCAAGTGCCCAAGCCCAGGGTGGGCATCTTGGCGCCGTTGTTAGCTCCAGATGGCTGGCCATGGCTGCTACGCGTTACACACCCTAACCCACAACTGTGCCTATTTTACGTAATTCTTAATTAGTGTGGAATTATGTTGTATCTTCTGCCATCATCAGGATTTATCCCTACTGATTTTACTGGCTTTTTGGAACCTATTCTCTTTGAAGGGACATTTTTGCTCAACCTAGATATAGTAGGGAGAGTCTGCTTCTTTCCTCAAAGCAATGTGCTAAATTTTCTTGACTCCCCATGAGAAGCCTAACCCTCTCTGAGTAGTGGATGGGGGGTAGCAGGTGGGGGATCGTGGAGGAATTGGATGTGGGGAGCAACTGGGAACTGTGATTGATATGTAAAATGAGAAAAGATAGTTTTTTAAGAAATAAAATAAAAAAGAACAAAAAACAAATGAAATATTTCTTGCTTAGCCTATGCTGTTTATTATATGTTATATATTAAAACTGCAATATAGAAAGAAATGAGCATATATAATTGATACGCTGTACTCTCATCAACAAAAATGAAAGGCATAGTTAATAGACTATTTCTTTATTTTGGGAAGGATCTATTTAGGCTGTTACAAATCACCCCTTTACTTGTATTAAAGAATTGCTTTATCTTAAATTATGTGTGCATGTGCCTGTCTATATGTGGTTATATGTGTGTCCTAGAGATGTGACTGCTTGTATCTTTGACATTAAGAAGCAGGGCTAGGTCCCCTAAAATTGGAACTATAGGGGACCTGCTCCTTATAAATTCTGGAAACTGAACATGGGTAGTTAAGAAGAACAGTATGTGTTCTTAACCAGAGCCATCGCTCCAGCTCCAAACTTTTTTTCTCATTTATATTTTGTTATTTAGTTGTCTCAGCATATCTTAATTTCTACTTCAGAAAAACATTTCAGGAAATGTTTATGAAGAATCACAGTGAAGTTGCTTACTTTCCAAGACACATACACAACAGAAAAAAAAAGAAAACAGAAAAAAAGAAAAAGACAACTTAATCACGGTGGATGATATTTTTTTAGATGTGTTCTTGGATTCGGTTGGCCAGAATTTTATTGAGTATTTTTGAATAAATGTTCATAAGGGCAACTGGCCTTTAATCCTCTTTCTTAGTTGCATCTTTGTGTGGTTTTGGTACCAGCAAAACTGTCATCTCTTCAAAAGAGTTTGGCAATGTCCTTTCTGTTTTTATGATCAAATTAGCTTCATTCCAGATATGCAGGGATATTTCAACACATAAAAATTTGTCAATCTAATCTACCATGTAAATAAACGAAAAGAAAAAGAGATCATCATATTAGATGCTGAACAGGCATTTTTGTAACCCAACATCCCTTTATGATAAAGTTTGTTGAGAGATCAGGGATATAAGAAACATATCTAAACATAATAAAAACAATATACAGCAATCTGACAGCCAACATCAAATAAAATTGTGACAAACTAAACGTGATTCCACTAAAATCAGGAACAAGCAATGCTGTCCACTCTATCCTCACCTATTCAACACAGTGTTCAAAGTTCTTGCTGAAGCAATAAGACAACAAAGAAAGATCAAAGGGATACAAATTGAAAAAGAAGAAGTCAAACTTCTGTTGGCAGACGATATGATGTATACATAAGTGACTCCAAAAATTCATGAGGGAGTTCCTACAGCTGATAACAGTTTCAGTAATGTAACATGATACAAAATCAACTTTAAAAACATCAGTGGCACTCCTATATACAAATTATAATGGTGCTGAGAAAGAAATCAGTGAAACATCACCATTTACGATAGCTGATGTGGAATTCCTCTTTGTATGCTGTGAATATATTATATTACCATTAATTAATAAAGAAATTGCTTTGGTTTATGACAGTGGAGAATAGAGCAAGGTGGAAAGTCTAAGCAGACATAGAGGAGAAAAGAAGGCGGAATCAGAGAGATGTCAATTAGCTGCTGAGAGAGATAATGCCAGATAGAACCTTGCCAGTAGGCCACAACCATATGGCAATACACAAATTAATATAAGTGAGTTAATTTAAGATGTAAGAATTAATTAATAAGAAGTCTGAGATAATAAGTCAAGCAGTGTTTGAACTAATATCATTTCTGTGTGATTATTTTGGGTCTAGGTGGTCAAGAAATGAACAAGCAGCCTCCACCTACACAACAGCCACAAATAACATAAAATATTTTGGAGTAACAGCAATTAAAGAAAATAAATACCTGAATGACTAAAAGTTTAAGAATTTGAAGAAAGAAATTGCAGAAGATATCAGAAAATGGAAAGATTTCCAACACTCTTGGATAGGTAGGATTAACATAGTAAAAATGGTAATCCTACCAAAAACAATCTATAGATTGAATGCAATCCCTATCAAGATCCCAACAAAATTCTTCACAGACTTTGAAAGAACAATACTCAACTTTATATGGAAAAATAAATGAACAAATAAAAAATCAGAATAGCCAAAACAATCCCCTACAATAAAGAAACTTCTGGAGGCATCATCACCTCTGATATCAAGTTCTATTTTAGAGCTACAGTAATGGAAAAAAGATTGATATTGGTATAAATACAGACATGTGAACCAATAGAATCGAATTGAAGACCTTGATATTGATTCACACACCCATGAACACCTGGGTTAGCTTCTTTTAATGAAGAAGCTAAAAGTATACAGTAGGAAAAAAAAGTATCTTCAGCAAATGACACTGGAATAACAGAATGTCAACATGTAAAAGAATGCAATAAAGCCACACCTACCCCCATGCACAACATTTAAGTTCAAACGGACCAAAGACCTCAATATAAATTCAGCCACACTGAACATCATTGAGGAGAAAGTGGGAAGTAGCCTTGAATGCATGTGCATAGGAGGCTACTTCCTAAATATAACACCAATAGCACAGATTCTGAGAACAGCAATTAATCTTTTATTATTTGAGAATTAATTCTCACAAAATTGAGATGCCTCTGTAAGACAAAGGACACACTCACTAAGACAAAATGATAGGGAGAGAAAGGAAATAGATATCTAGATTGAGGGAGTCATTAATGGACTATCAAGAGACATAGCACTAGAGAAATTCTCAGGAATCCTAAGGGATGACCCCAGCTAAGACTCTAAGCAACAATGGAGAGGATGCCTAAATTGGTCTTCCCCTGTAGTCACACAGATGACTACCTTAATTATTGGCATAGAATCTTCAACCAGCAACTGATGGAAACAGATACAGAGACCTATAGTGAAGTACACGCCAAGCTACCTGAGATCAGCCCAAGAGAGAGAGGAGCATCAATATGAGCAAAGAGGTCAAGGCCATAATGGTGTTACGCACAGAAACATCTGACCTGAGCTAGTGGTAGTTCATTGACTCTGGACTAATAGCAGGCAAACATATATAGGACCAAATTAGGCCCACTGAATATTGGAGACAGTTGCGACGCTTGAACCTAAATCTGTGGCAATGGGACCAAGATTTATCCCTAGTGCTTTAACTGCCATCTAGAAGTACATTTTTTGTTAAACCTAGATATAGCAGAGAGGGTCTTGGCCTTGCCTTGAAATGAAGTGTCAGTCTTTGTTGACTCCTTATGGGAAGTCTTTCTTTTTCTGAGGAGTGGATGGGGAGGAGGGGAGGGGGAAAGGTGGAGTAAGGTGGAGGAAGGAGGGGAGTGGAGATGGCTTTAGCTATGTAAAATATTGTATTATAAAAAGGAAAAGATTGTATATTTATAAAAAATCTTAATAAAAAAATAAAGAAGGAAAAGGAGAATAAAATATACACCATTTAAAGCATTCCACTAATGCTATTAAAGTAAAAATGAGAAAAAACAAAATCTTGAAAGCAGTGCTCTGTAGCTAGATGTATACTCTGCCCAGTTGGTCTCTCTGGACCAGTTTCTCTTTGCCCAACTGTTCCTGGAGCTACTTATAAAATAAGCACTCTGAGACTTATTGTCAGTTACAATTGCTTGGTCAATGTCTTAGGCTTCTTACTGGCTAGCTCTAACTCTAAATTAGCCCATTTCTACTGGTTTGCCTTTTACCATGAGGCTCTTAGCGTTTTTACTTTTATCTTGCTTCCTCGAGGGCTACATGGTGTCTCCCCGACTCTGACTCCTCTATGTCTATGTTTAGATTATCAGTCCTGACTTTTCTCTGCTAAGCCACTGGCCAAAACAACTGTATTCATCAACCAATAAAAGCAACACACAGAAGGACAGCACACATCAGTGTTCTGTTTCAGTTTTATGTGTAGCATCATTTTACCCTGTTTAAGGTAATACAAATAAAATCTATGCTTGGAAATACTCCATTATGAACCGTAAATACGGGAATTAGTAATATATTCGAATTCAGAAGCTTAGTACAAACCAAGCCAAGAAACCCTCTGTATCTGTATGCTGCAGCTTTTTACAATCTCTTATGTGTGTCTTTGTCTCCAACTCATTGTTCATTTCTCTTCCTCTTCCTTTAATCACTTCTATTACACATTTTCTTGACCTATGTTCCAGCAACAATTATGGCTAGAACAAGCGTTCTAAATTGTTCAAAACATTTAGGGTCTTCTTGTTGTTGTTTTGTTTTAAGTAACAGTATTTTCATAGTTTGATCTACCACATTTGCACTATTAAGCTTCTACACCATTTCTGAATTCCTCCAAAAAGCATTGTTATAAATAAGTTTTTATAAACTTGCATTTTGAAAATGACTTTTTAAAGACGTAACCTTTTTACCTCATATATAAAGAAATCCTCTCTTCTTTATATATACCTGTCATGAATAACAATTTTCACTAGTTGAATAAGACGCGTTTCTGCAACTTAAAAGACAGAAACTTACTGTACTGTTACTACGCTGATTTCCAAAGGCAAGGAGGAAATTTTATTTATGATTATATTCTAAGAATCTTACATATGTCATTTCCTTTTGGTTACAAGGGATGAGGCCCCTTGTTGTCCCTGCCACTGGGCTAGTTTACACCCGAAATAACCATATAGAAACTGTATTCATTAAAACACTGCTTGGCCATTAGCTCTAACTTCTTATTGGCAAACTCTTACATCTTAATTTAACCCACTTCTACTAATCTATATATCGCCACATGACTGTGGCTTACAGGGAAGATTCTAACCAGTGTCCGTCTCAGGCAGGAGATCCATGGTTTCTCTCACTCTGCCCTTCTTCCCAGCATTCAGTTCTGTCTTCTCCATCTACCTAAGTTCTGCCCTATCAGGCCCAAAGCAGTTTCTTTATTCATTAACCAATGAAAGCAAGACATGAACAGAGAAACTTCCTACATTGATTTTTATATATGAACATTAATTGGGAAAATCTACAATTTAATTTTTATAATTAAAATATATCCTGGGGCTTTTAAATATTTCTAAATTGCCATTATTTTATCATTTATGCAATATTTGCCATATATGGTCAAAATAACAGTTGGAATGTTATTCTTTTCATAACTAGCATAAAGTTATCTAGAAAAATCCATGAAGTTTATAAATAAGAAAAACAATATTCAGTAAGAAAGTGGCTAGCAATTAATGTGCAAATATATCTGTTTAGAATACTGTGATATAAAAGCTATGAATGTATAAAATGAAGCAAAGCATGTTTAGGGGACTAGTACAGACTAAAATGCAGATAAATTTTTCCAATTAACAAATTTCCATAATATATTGGAATCATAGGCATAAATATTATTTGTAAAACAGTTTTTCTGAATCATTTTATGTAGCATGAGGGCCGGCTTGTTGGGGTATCTGACCTGCCTGGTACCCCACAGCCGGCAAGTCCCAAGGAAATATCACACACAGGACTCCATAAGATTATAAACTGATTGGCTCATTAGGTCAGGCTACTTATTAGCTCTTATAACTTATGTTACCCCATTATCCTTATCTACATTAGCCACATGGCTCAGTACCTTTCTCAGCTGGGCAAGTTACAGGCTGCCTCTTCGGTGGTCTGCACAGGAATGGCGGAGGAGCTTCCTGCTTCCCAGAATATTCTCAGTCTCTTTGCTCCACCTCTACTTCCTGTCTGGCTTTCCCGCCTATACTGACTAGACCAATCAGCGTTTTTATTAAAATATGATTGACAGAATACAGACATTTCTCCCACATCAACTTTAAATTGCTTTATGTTATCATTCATTTTATGTCAATTTATATGTAACAGTTTTCCACTAAGCTACCTCTTAAAACAAGGCCTTGTGAATCAATTGGCTTAGCATTTAGTGCATATATTTTTTTTCTAGCCTAAATTCTGTCACAGAGTTTGAAATGAGAGCACCTGACAGCAGCTCACTTGGGGCTTTTGTTGTCATTCCCACTATGGTCTTCTTCTCCACTAAACCTAGAACATGTCAAATACTGTGGGTTATCCTGAGTTAACTTCTGCTGTTAGAGCACATTATATACAGACATTCATTTGGTGGAAAAATTTATCTCTTTCTAACCCATTCCTATTCTTTTATAAGTGCCAAACTTATAACTGATTTAAAGTTCTGGTCGTCAGACCAGTTGGACTGTTAATTATAATGCCAGTAACCCTCAAGAAGCTCTTGGTAAAGTTTGTTTGCATATGGAACACACTCTATGAATATTCATGGAAGTAAATGCAACTTTTATGCTCTCTATGCACTGAAAGTAATTTGTTCTCTCCTGGTATTTGAGAAGAATGTTCTGTTCTTTGTTAATTGTATTTCTCCTGTTGTAGACAGCTCATTCCCTTGGACAATTTGAGTTCATTTCTTTGCTATTTTTTACATTTGTTGGTGATTTAAGAAATTTAAACTTGGTGATTTCAGGAGTACTGGATTTTACTATATCTATACATATTTACCTGAAAATATGATCTTAGTTATAGAAAACTTCTCTAAAACAAACAATAAATAAATATCAATTGATTTCTTTTATTAAAATATATTTGTATCTACCAATTTCTGCTCCCCTCTCTTTGTCCCTCTTCCTGTATTCCTCTTGTATACTTTGATGGTGTGTTAATTATTTTATAAGAAGGCATATGTTTACCATTGACTAGAAGGATGACTAGAAGGATCATTGGCTTCTATAGCTACATATTTTAAAAGACAACCATAAAAATACTAGATTTCAACATATTTTATTTTTCTTTTACTGTAAAAAAACACATAAAAAATAAATTTTATTTAGTAAAACACATCCAATTATTTTGAAGTACTCTAAAATAATGTCATGTTATTATATTACTTTTTTCTTAATTAGCCAAGAATAATGATAGCATTTGACTTTTTTTTAGAATAACGATGTATGATGAATGTTATTGTTTCTGCTACGAATATGGCAAATAAATTAGTAACATGTTAGAAACATTTTGTGTGTACATACTTAAAGAGGTTTGCAACTAATGGCCTTAATTATTCTTTTCTATATCCTTTCATTTAAGTTTTCTTATCTATAGTTTTTAAAAGCAAATCAAACTTGTCGCATTGCCATATCATTAACAAGGTCAAATACATAATTAACATTTGGGTAGTATGTATCACTATGTAATGAAGCTGTGTTAACACCACTTAAAAATGATAGAGACTAGATGGACTGGAAGTTGACAGATGGGAGCACAGGATTTAAAAGCTTACAGTTTGCAAATGAAAGGTTTTGCAAAATGCCAATCTAATATTCAGCTCAATATTATGGTAGGAAACACCACAATTAAGTACATATACAAGAAATCAATTATTTTAATTCTCCACTTTTAAGCTTTCCTGTAAAAACGGTCTGATGCTGATAAGAAAGCATAGCTTCTTTCATTTGTTACTTTGGTGCTAATTTGCAATTCTGAGCTTCCCGAACCTTCCGCCCATATAGGTATTTTTTTTATAAACTCAAACACATATTAATTACCTAAATTACAAATTGATTTTTGTAAGGACAAAGTATCCAGAAAATATCTAATACTTCTCAATATTAAATTTGAATACATGGATCACTGAACAGACTAAATTTATGGGCAAACTGAAACATTAAAATTCAGAAAATTACAAGGGGGAATTAATATGGTGCTTAATAACCTTATAACAAAAAGTTTTTGCCTAAATATGTTTGAAATGTACCCAAAGGGTATTTATTCCTGTTTCCACATGTGTTGGACCAGTAAATAACAGTTATTTGTTGAGCTATATTTCCATATTGATTTTTTTTAACATCACTGGTACTTAGAAGCCAGCTCTGCTCCCAAACATGCACTTTCTTTGAGTATTTCATAGATATTCTGCTGCAAATATCTTAAAATAAATTTATAGTACTTCAAACTTGCATTGGTGAAAAGACTGTAGTCATTGCAGGGGGACTGTTTTCCTTTAATCTACCGGAGAATACCTAGAGATCCTTTCTTTCTTGGAAATATGTTTAACTTTTTTACTGGGTTTTTTGTTCCCCTTAGAGCAAACAAAAACCTATCTCATTTGTTCTCTAAGTCTCTTTTCTTTTCACTTGTATCTTTTTTTAATTTTTTTCAAAGTTTATTAAATTATAAAAGTTTCCATTTCCACCCCTCCTCCCAACACCCTCCCACTCCCCCCACTCCCTCTCCTTCTCCCTCTCCATCCCTAAGAGCAGTCAGGGCTTCCTGCCCTGTGGGAAGTTCAAGTTCCTCCCCCCTCCCTCCAGGTCCAGGAAGGTGAGTATCCAAACAGACTGGATCCCAAAAATCCAGTATATGCAGAGGAAACAAGTCCCAGTGTCATTGTCAATGGCTTTTCAGAAAGGCTCCAGGCCAGCCACATTCAGAGAATCTGGCCACATTCAGGGAATCTGGTTGGATCATGTGCTCATTCAGTCCCAGTTCAACTGGCCTTGGTGAACTCTCCTTAGAACAGTCCCCTTGTATCAGTGGGTGATCGCACCCCTCGCGGTCCTGATTTCCTTTTTCATGTTCTTCCTCCTTCTGCTCCTCATTTGGACCATTGTAACAGGATCCAAATCTACTGATCCCTTTTTAGTTTTCCATGTCTCTCCTTAGGGAAAATTACAATAAAAACATCATCGTTTCCTGAGCTGACACAAAATAAAAATTCATTGAATACTGAGAACTAGAAAGAAATCAGTTAACCTGTTACAGAAGTTTTTGGAGCAAGAGCCAAGGCTTCAGAGTCCTAGCAGTCTCTGGTTCAGGACTGCTCACAATACTGAAAATAAAGAGATAAGTCATGGTGAAAAGCAGAGAGCAATGAAATGAAAATGGACATGCCGGGAACAAGGATAATAGGTCTAGGGACTCAGAGTCCATTTTGGGATTAATGACATTATCTTCATAATAGAAAAAATATTGTGACAAGAAAGAAGCATACTTTGTACATAACCATCTTCATTTTGGGACTATTTATTACTTGGGAATAATCTAATTGTGAAATAGGTGTTTATGGATTATTCTTGATTTAATGAACTTTCATAGGTATCAAAAGCAAAGGATAGGAACAATGACCTTTTGTTACACTTTCAGCCGTGAAAGGAGATGAACTATGATAGAAGGTCTGAAGATAGCTGAAGCTAAGTAAAATAGGCAAATTCAAAACACAGAAACAGAAATGTGATTTTACACTGCTTTGAGTTACCATGTGGGCCCAATTAGAAGCCAATGCTTTTTTTAGGAAAAGTAGTTCCTGATTCACTATAAATTTTCAAACATTTCTAATCTCTACCTGTTATAAGACATTACATGAAAAATACAGCAGATAGAAATGTAATGATCATGCCCTGAGTTCCCATTCTTTCCTAGGCTTGTATTTATAACACTGTGTTCTAGCCATTTTGTCAATGATGGACTGAGTTCTCAAGATTTTAAGCAACTTTGTAGTTTTCCACTTGAACAGAGAAAAAACTTTTGAATGCCCAAGCTCTGAAAAACTACAGTGTGTGAATACCAATACTGAATAGAATTTTTAATTTGTTTTTGGAGTCAAGGTGGTTGAACAATAGTTTTTTTTAATGAATAAGAATAGCAATGAAAATACTATCTGTCTCCCCTTAGCATTTCAAGAAGTTTATGATTCATCTCTTAAGACAAGAATAACACAGGAGATTGTTGAACAGCATTGCATTTAGCAAATATTTATTAGATTCTCGCTATTAACTGGAACACTGTTAGTGCAACAGTAACAATCAGCTGTGTGTGTGCATATTTGTGTTTACATATATAACGTGATAAATGAATAGATGTATATATTAAAAGAATAGAGCTTATCTTCTTGGAAAATTTGATAAAAAATAATTAAGAATATTTGATAGAATATTAAAAGGCAATATTTCTAATATTGCAAATAAAATCCAAACTATATTATTTAAGATATTTTAAATGTAAGAGACAGAGAAAAGTAGAGTTTGCTCTGAGGTTGTGTCTCTTACAAATATCAGATGCTACAAATTTAAAGTTCCCCCAACAAAAACTAAACAAATACTAAACAAGGATGATACCAGCAGACATGTCAAAGTGAAGAGGAGGAAGCTCATGAAGGCTCACCTTACACAAAGAACTACAGGCAAATGTGGAATTCTGGAAGCAGAAGAAATAGTCTTTCCCAGGGAAGAACACATCAAATGCTTAGCTAATCCCAAGTGGCCAGCCCTGAAAACACACAAACAAGTAATAATATAGTGAATGAATAGCTTTATTTACATAGCTAGAAATACACAGACAGACAGACAGACAAACATGCATAGACACACACACACACACAAGGAACGACAATGACAGAAGAATCTATGAATTTGAAAAATATTTTATGGGAGGAGATTAGGAAAGACAAGAAAGGAAGAGAATGAGTAAACTAAATTTAATTCCCCAAATAAAAACATTAATTAAGAAAAGAATTATGAAATAAAATATTTCTGGTTCACTCTTTTCTGATTTTTTTATTTTACAAACAAATGTGAATTCACCTTCTAAGTGTGTGTTTTAAGATTGTATGCATATTCAAAATGATATTCTAGGTCTACGTTTTCCTAGGTATGTGCTGTGTATTTAAATGGTAATTGACATTTGATTTTGAGAAGGCATTCTGTTTTTTATTCATTGTGATTTTATGTGTGCTTAGGTTCAACTCATAATTCTGTCTAGAAAAACAAAATAATCACAGGAAACATGCAGCCCTTTAATTTCTGCAATTTTGGAGATAATGAACTAGAAAAGGGAATATAGAAATCCATTTCCAGATATTTACTTTCTCTTTCACAGTTTGGCAGCTCCATTATTTAGAGGCAAGAAGGGAGAAACAATGACCTTAAAGTACACAGGATGCTGTGGAACTTGTGATTTCAGGGGATGAATAAGTCGAAAATTCTCTCTCCTTGAAATTTGTTTCCAGAATGTTAACTGCAATGCGAGTTATATATAGCAGTAAATTCATGCTTAATTTGTGCAAAAATCATGGTGTGATGAATACAATTAAGCGCCTCAGAGGGAATAATTATATTACTGCATAAAGCTGGTGGTTCTCAAATTGCTTGGTGCCTGGACTTTAAATTGGCCTGATTTCCTGTTGTGAAAGTCACCCATTGCAGCAACACAAACGCAGCAGCAAAGGTGCAGGTTCAAAGTCACAGAGAAAGCAAGCTTCTCTTGATCAATGGCCATATGTGCACCTTTAAAAAGAAAAGGAAATCATAACATGCTTACCAAGATGATTGAACTGATAGATTAAAATGCATTCAATTGTGTACAGTGTCAAGTCTTTTATTTAGAAGAGGGTTTTTTTTAAAAAATAGGAAGTCATAGTTGTTTATAAATGTAGCCTTTTAAGTATCTGTACAACTGGTCCTTAAAATTTACATTTAATTTAATTTAATAGCATTTTTTATTTTGTGATGCATCAGCTACTAGTGCCTTGAAATAAATAGATAACAGTTAGAATATCCTTTCCAGAAACTTGGAAAAATCTAAATGTACTCATTGCAAGGAAACTATCATATTAAAAATTTCCTTTGTTAAATATCAAGTAGCTGCTAAGCTGCATCTAACTGAAGAGGCATTATTTGATTTTAAATAACTTTGTTTTTCCTAATAAATGGCTAAGAAATAAAAATTTCCACTTTACTAATGATTTCCAATTGATTTACATGAGCTCATTCATTTCTATGCCTTGCAATAGCAAATCACATCTGTGATCAACAATTATAAGAAAATAACAACACAGAACACAATCATTTAAAGATGACTTAAAAAAGGGTAGTGGTCTTTGAAAAGTGTGATATTAAATAACGGTGTCAGCAAGAAGTTGAAGAAATAAGGGAAGTTTTTAAGACTAGAGAGACAGAATAGGGAATCTTGGCGGAAAGGGAGAACATTAAAGGAGTTTATAACTTAAGAATGCCAAGTACCATGGACCCATGACACTGACTATCAATAATATTCAGTATTTTTGATTACTCGTTGCAAAATGAGGTTTATGAAGAAAGTCCATAGCTTTGGGGTGTTATTACGAATCATTTGAACCTTGAAGTCAATATGCAACTAGTCATATTTCAGATTCTACCCATACTGAGAACACTGAAAAGTAGAGATGCTGTTTGACTTGCCACTCTACTGTTTAAATGAGCAGACACATCTCTCAGGGCTGTTGCAGCGCTCATACTCTTGTCCATGATGTTATCCTTAACAGTATCAGAATGCTCTGTCCCAGGACATCTGTCATTTTTCTCAGATTTCATCTTTGCTATGAACAATAGCTTTCTTTTAAATTTCTAGTGTTCTTTTATCTATTATGTGTTATTCATACTTTCTCTTCACTATTCAATAATAATTCTCTCTGAATACCAGCTTCACATAATTGAGGACAGTAAGATACTGTTTCAGTAATGAAAGGACATTATTTATAATAAAGCAAATGATTAAAAGGTAAAAACATAGCATAGGTTCTGTCTTTACAATGCATCTTGGAGAACTGGTTAACATGAAAGATAAGGAATTATAAAATGAAAATATGGAGCAAATTCTACCAAAGAAGGAACAGAACACTGAATATATAAATGATGCAATATAGTTAATCTAAGTTTTCTCATTTGGGTCTCTTCAGTAACTTTGAAAACCCTAGAGTTTTCTAGTAGAACTGTTGATTTAACACAATATAAATTATTTGGGGGAACATCACACATATGAAATAATATCTTCTAGTTCTATTGCAAATGTATTTAAGTTTGACCTCATTTCCATCTACTATGTAAACACACTCACAAGCCTCCTGGAGTATAGACGTTACTGACATTTTAGCGAGAGAGAGTGGAGGGGTTGAGAAGGAAGAACAGTACAATTTAAATCATAACAATTCTCTCTTCTCACAGTATTGCTAAGTATATCTTATTTCTAATGGTATACATTTCTCTCTGCCTGCTGAAGAGGGTATTGAAACCTTGCTTTGTACCTCCGCACTAAATTTGTCTAAGAAGATGAGCAGACTACTCTAGCATTTCGAAATATCATTCATTTCTGCTTCTTTTTGGTTCTTTCCCTTAACATCAAAGACATCCAAGCAAGTGGACAACTAATGCACTGAACATGACAGCACAAGTCTACCAAACCAGAGGACTCCTGAGGAATCTGGAATTTGAAGATAGCTAGCCAAGCCTAAATACACGAAAGGAAGAGAACTGTAAATGTTCAGCATATTTATCTTTTTCACAAGTAGAAAATTAATAATGACATTTAGTATCAATAAGAACTTATAATCATTTTTATCATTTGAAATGGCCTTCATATTGCTTTCAATTTTCTGAGACTGAAATAAAAAAACATTGATTAGGAAGATATGAATAAACAAACAAACAAATCAGTATTTTTACTCAGCAAAAATTCTAAAAGCAGTGAGAATTTGACCAAGCAATGACAAAGTGGAACTATGAAGCAGCACTTGTCTGTGTCCCTAATGAAGTACATAGAAAATACAAATATTTGATATTTGTAATTATGTCAAAAATAGAAAGATAGACCATGTTTAATTTTTCACTTGGTTCTATAAAATTTCTATGCTTTGAACACCACATTCCGTATACTGTTTTTCAAAACAGTCAATAAAATTATAGTATTTAATATATAATTTCATAACTTTAGAACATATAACATCAGTAACCACTATGAGGAACTGCACCTTATGCTTTTGTCACTTTATTTTAAGTTAATTTTTAGATGCATTCAGCATTATTCATCAGGGACATGATATTAAAATTATTAATTTTTTTTGTTTTTTTGAGACAGGATTTCTCTGTAGCTTTGAAGTCTGTCCTGTAACTAGCTCTTGTAGACCAGGCTGGCATTGAACTCACAGAGATTCACCTGCCTCTACTTCCTGAGTGTTGCGATTAAAGGCATGTGCCTTCACTGCCTGGTTTACAATTATTATTTATACAATAAAATATATTTATACAAATTTATACAAATTCATTTGTATAAATACACTTTTCAAATATACATGCTTTCCATTTATTGTTTATTTTATATGGAAATCTCTTAAGAGATCATGAAATTTTCAGATTTAAATCTTCATAATTTAAATAATAACAAATATCTAATCTATCTAATCTCTGATTTATTTCTTATTTTCCTTCCATTTATGAAGACTACTTACATTACAGCAAAGAATTAGGATTACAGAGTCTCTATCTTACATCTTTCCAGGAGTACTGCAGCGCAAGAGGCAAAGCTTCCTGTCAACTTCTTTTCAAACATGCATGAAAAGTGATGCCAACCTCGTGATCTCACAACCACGTGATCTCAGTTTCTTCGAAGGAACAAGCAGAGATCTTCTGTGACGACACTGTATTTGTTACATTTGTATTGCTGTGCTAAAGTACCATCTCCAAGGCAACTAATTAGAAGTAAGGGTCTCTTTAGGCTTACATTTCCAGACACATAAGAGTCCACAATAACAGAGTGGAGGCTTATATTGTTAAGACCAAGAAGGAGACAGATACATGCACTGAAAATGTCCTGAGTCTCTGAAACCTCAAATCATGTCCTTGGTGAAGTTCTTGCTTCTTTAAGGCCACATTTTTTTTTGCTTAAACAAATATTCAAATGTCCAATATTCTGAAGGACATCACATTCAAATGGTTACACACGGTGGTAAAAATCTTCAGGGACATCACAAACGGGCAGGAAAAATTTAAGAACAACAGTCATCTGATTTTTGTTTTGTAAATGAATAAGAACAATATTTCATACACAACATTGGTAGTATGCACATTGCTTAGGTAAGGACAGCATTCTCCTCTACAAAGCTGTTTGTCCTTGATTTTCTGGATTGCATTACGACATCCAGATGCTGAGCTGAGAAAATTTTCTTTCCAGCAGTAGCATCTGGCTCCTTGGCAGCCTCTCTCTGCCCTTGTGTTGGCTGCCTCACAGTTTTCTTCAGGCTGTGAAGTGGTTAGGATGCTGTTGTGATGTCTTACTCACTTGGATGCTATCTCTTTTAGCTTTCTAATGTTATCCCCAGGTGAAACATTTCTCACATTTATGATTTCTGGTGAATAGAAATTATCAGAAAAAAATAATATGTGATTTAAACAATCAACATGAAAACATTAAAATTATTTTTAGCTACATTAAGATGTGCTAGTTTGATGACAAATCAAATCTAATTGACATCCCTTATTATTGTTTTTTTTTCTTTTTTTTTCTTTTTTTTTCCTTATTATTGTTAAAACCTCTCATTTGCTTTATTCCTTGCAGTTCTTCTTTTCAAAGTACATCAATTGCATTAGTGTACAGCTTTGAATTATGTAAATATAGTAAAATGACAGTTAAAATAATGATAATATAAAAACAATTCATAAATTTATTAAGCATATTATCTATCATTTATAAACTAGTTCCATAAGCCAGGGATATATTTAATTTCATTTGCTCTAAATAAGATTTTGTCACATTGATTATATTCTTCACTAAAACACTGGAAACAAATTTAAAAGATTTGTAGTATCCAAACCGGAGAATGTTCAGAAAAAAAGACAGCCATTATCAAACAAAACACTTTAAACCTGGCCTAAGAGATGGGATAATTTTCCCAAACGCCAGTTCCAAAGGACATAGTTTGACACCACCCTTGTTTCCTGACTTTCTTCACACCTTCCCAGGTTTCAGGTATTAAGGAAGTTCTTGCACTGAACTTCCACTCCTTCCCTTAGTCCCGTGTTGACACTCCACTAATTGTTGAGAAGGCGCACGCTAACATAATTTGAATCTATCTGAAAGTCATTTCACTACTCCTTAGCACCCTCTCTGCTTAGGAGATGGCTAGATTCCAGGATATGTTGTAAAAATCCTTCCCTTCAAGTTTTAACAGAAAATACTGTCAGAATTGGCACTACTCGATATTCCTAAAGCAGTGACCAAATGCTAAGCTGTCTTCTGTATTCTCCACACCCACAATTTATTACATACTCAAAAGAAGTTCCAGAGTCGAGATTATTAATGTCACTATTTTTAAATGAGTAAATAGAGCTGCTAATGGATGAAAGTCCTCATGAAATCTTACCTTGCAGTCTGACCCTCACTAATCCTTACTGACATGAGGACTTGGCACCTGAGGGCTATATATATTGACTAGTTCATAAGCATTCCAGCTTCAGTAACATGGGAATCCATTAATCCGTCATCTATTTTAGTCATTCTAAAGTATCAATAAGCTATTAAAGCATTGGCTCTTCATAAAGAATGAGAAGATGTATATATGTATGTATATATATACTTTTAAGATTTTTTTTGAGTCTCTATAGTTAAGAGGTAGGAAAGGACAGGTTTCCATTTCTCCTTGGTGTATATTGTGATTGGCTTATATTTGTCAACACAAATATAACTACTCTTTCTACAATTTAAATTTTAAGTTGCAATTTACTTTTAATTTAATTATGTATGAGCTTATTCTATAAAAGAGACCTGAAACAATTATTCGCCTGAGATATCCAGGAAAAAAGAATCAGAAAACATCATATAACAAGCTTAAAATATCTGAATATCAGGAACTGTGTTGTTGAGGGTATTTAATATTATTTATGTCATCACATTCTAGATAAAAGGTAGTCTTTCTGAGCCTTTTATTTTATGTCCTTCAAATAAAGCAAATTAACACTAACTTTTGAAATAGTAAAGTAATTGAGATATTTTGTTTCTCAGAAAGACCATGCAGAATAATTGTCTCAGATAACAACTTAATTTTGAATAACTTTCACAGGTCTGCTTTCATAAGTTGTCATAAATTGCAAAGAAGTAAACACAAATGACAACTGGCAAAAAATATTTAGAGCTCTTAACACCGTGCTAATACCTTTAATTTACACAAAGCTCACAGGAATTTTAAAGATAAAAGGGACCTGAGTCAATAAAAAGTTCATTCAAGAACAAGAGTAAACCATTTATTTGTTATACCATAATGTTTCATAATGTTTGCAAAAATACTGACATTTGATATGTATTCATGGAAAATTCATAAATATATACTTGATATTAATATAGGACTATACAAGGACTAGTAAAGATAAGTCCTAAATTGCTTAAAGAATTTAGAGAAACATATGTGTGTAACTGAACTGATCTTGGTATTTGAAACTGCACAGACACTAAGATGGACAATTAATAAATGGACTTCTAAACACTTAGAAGCTTCTGTAAAGGCTAAGGGCACAGTCAACAAGAGAAAATTGCAGTCTACAGATTGGGAAAAGATCTTCACCAACCCCATACCAGAAAGAAGGTTGATCCCCAAAATATACAAGGAATTCAAGAAACTAGATATCAAAATATTAAATAATCCAATTAAAAATGGTGTAAAGATCTAAACAGAATTCTCAACAGAGGAATCTCAAATGGCTAAAAGGTACTTCAGGGATTTTCAATATTCAGCAATCAGGGAAATGCAAATCAAAACAATTCTGTGATAAGATTTTATATCTGTCAGAATTGCCAAGATCAATACCACTAATGAAAGCTTATGCTGGAGAGAATTGAGGGTAAGGGAAACACTCCTCAGTTGCTGAAGACTCAGCGATACCATTCTTGGGGAGGTACCCAAAGGATGCACACGCATACCATAAGGACATTTGCTCAACTCGTAGCAGCTTGATCGGTAGCAGTCAGAACCTGGAAACAACCTAGATTCCCCTCAACCAAAGAACAGATAAAGAAAATGTGATACATTTACACAATGGAGTACTAAAACTTCAGTAAAGAACAATTACATTTTGGAATTTGAAAAAAAACATCCTGAGTGAGGTAACCCAAACCCAGAAAGAGAAACATGCTAGGTACACACTCATAAGTGGATATTAGACCTGTTACAAAGGATAACCAGTCTACAGACCACAACCCCAGAGAAGCCAGCAAGCACAGAGAAACCTAAAAGAAACATACATGGACTCCCTGGGAAGGAGAAATAAATAAAATTTCCTGAGTAAATCCACAATTAAGCAAGAGTGGAGAGGGTGTCTTAACTGCCCTTTCTCTGTAATCAGACTGCTGACTGCCTTAGTTATCATCATAGAACCTATACCCGGTAAATGATGGAAGCAGATGCAGAAATCCGCAGCTAAGCACTGGGCTGAGCCGCTGGAGCCAGTAGTAGAGAAGGAGGAGCAATAACATGAGCAAAGAGATCAAGAACATGATGGGGAAACCCACAGAAACCGCTGAGCAGAGCTACTAGGAGCTCACTGACTGCGAGGGAACCTGCATGCGACAAAACTAGGCCTTCTGAATGTGGGTGACAGGTTTGTGGCTTGAGCAGTTTGTGATGCCACTAGCAGTCAAACCAGGGTTTATCCACGGTGCATGAACTGGGCTTAAGGAGCCCATTTCCTCTGGAGGGACGACTTGCCCTGCCCAGATACAGGGGGAAGGGCCTTTGTCCTGCCTCAAGTTAAGTAACAAACTTTGTTGACTCCACATGGGAGGCCTCACGCTCTCTGAGGAGGGATGGGGTTAGGGTGGGGGGTGGGATTGAGGGAAGTGGGAGGATGGGAGGGAGAGGGAACTTGGACGGGTGGGTAAAATAAGATTGCTTTAAGAATAAAATCAAATAGTATTGGAAAAAAGAAAGAAATGGGAAGCCACAAACCTTAGAGGAAATAAAGACAGATTTGAAATAAGTATCTCTGAAATTGTTAAGTAAAAGCATGTGTATAGATGTGCCATGCACAGGCTTATGCAAGGAAATTTAATGTCTTTAATTAATCAGTGTTTGGTTTAAGAAGATTATGTAGTAGTCAACACCCTTCCATCCATAGACACTGAGGATATATCAATATTTTTCTTTAAGAAATTGCAATAATTTTTGATATGATTAAGTTCTACATGCTTTAATTCAAGCAAACCTGGGCTTTGCCAACAATTATGCCATTTTTTACCCAGGAAATTAAAATTGGGGGAACACAATTAATGCTTAGTAACAATAACTGCTTGATTTGTTTTTGTGACAATATTTGTTAATGATACATTTACAAGTTTGTCCTTTTCATGGTTTTTTTTTCCCAAAAGACTTTTAATTATTTAAAACTTTTGATCTGCTTTGAAAAGGCGTGACGTAAGTAAATCTTCCAAGAGTCCCTGCTCTAGAGAACCCAGGGAGACAAAGCAGAGGACTATCTTTAAAGGAATATCTTACACCTGTATTGTCAGAGGGCTCCCTCGATGTGGCTGTTTACCTGGTGGGATATCACTGGGGAAATGGGATATCTTGCACACAACTGCGATTTACAGAGCAAATTCCTGCTGTGAAATAATTCAACCCTGAACTTCAGCTATATTCACCTTGATGGAAGAATGTTGGAATTGCATTAGAACCCCTTCATCACTGTCTTATATAGAAGAAGCGCATGAAGAGCGACAAAAACAGTTTCAACAAAGTCAGAGTCAGATATTTAAAAATAGATTTGGGTAAACGAATATTTTTGTGCTGTCTATCAAAAACTAAAATATCCCTACATTGTAAACTTAGGAAATTTCCTTGAATTAGTTGCTGCTTTGTCTTCTAACTGATTGAGTTCTTTTAATTAATTAAAGATTTAGTGAAAATTTTGACCTCTGAAAAGAAAGACAAAGAAGAGTGCAAACAGCTTGTCAGTTAACTAAGGCATCAGTACATAGATACATTCCATAAGATCTACACTTTCCACGGGCAGTGTAATAATCACGCAAAGTACTTAGCTTAAAGGAATGGTTATTATATCGCCATAAGGTTGCAGTAATACAAAGAACAAATTACAGCAATCTCTGTAATTATATGTATGTGTGGTCCCTTTTAAAAATGTTCATGCCTTAGTGTGACTATGCCCAGGATAAGAACTAATTTCGTGGTACTGAGGAAAAGTATCTTCCGAGCTGAAATTATTCCTCCCAAATAAAAGAGAACAATTTAGACTATTAGGCCTTGCATTCAATGACACACTTCACCATTTAGGTGTACTTTAAGAGAGCAGATTCAGCGGATACCAGAGAAACAGATGGCGAAAGTTACCTGCTGACCAAACAGGAGCAGCAGGGTGGAATCAGGGTGGGTCAGCTCATCTGGAATGGATGCTCACAATTGTCATTACACACACCAATTGTTTCTGGTAGCACTGCATGCCTCGCGGTGCCCAGGGGCCGTATGGCATTCCTTGAAACATTGAACATGGAACTGCTGAAACATAATTTTGGTCTCACATTCCAAAGCGAGTTGTTAAATCCCCACAATAAGAATTAATGTTGCCGGCATTATATTATTTTAATTAAGCAGGTTTCCCTCCTTTAAAGATACAAGAGCATTGTTTAATATATTTCCAGTTTGCCTGCTAATTTATAAAAGTAAAATGATACTGTATTATTGTTGTAAAGTTAATCAAGATTTTAATGGGACAGTTATGTTACTATCAAGTGATTTTTTATTACTTTTTCTTACTGTAATATATATGTTCAGTGAGCTTATTATGAAGCGTGACACTGATTTTACTAATTACAAAGTTATTACTGTATCTCTAATGGAATGAAATTTGAGCTTCCAAAGTTGCAGATTTAAACATACCAATCTATTCTCAGGGAAAATTAGTAAGCAAAAATATATATGCCCATGAAACACATTCTAATATTAATTTTTTTTACATTTATATCAATATTCCATCTTTCATCGCTTTCTGTTGATTTTACTTTGAAAACCTAATTATTTCAAGTAATTTATATAACTGTAGCTACAAGGAATAAAATGCCTATTTTAAAATAAATGTCTTGTGTAAAAAATGCTCTGTTTGAAAGTAGAAGAAGCTTCTAACAGATAACACACAAAATCTGCGCTAATATTTTAGTAAAAATAAAATATATAGTTTGGAATTTTCCACTACAACAAATTAAGTTAACAAGCTTCATATTGTAGATTTTTCATATTACTTTCCATGTACTTCAGATTCTAGGAGCTTAGAATTTTAAACCTATTAGTCAAGATTTAATAGGTAAAAATAAATATAATTAAATTGAAGTGGAAAGAGAACTGGAAATAGTTCTTTTTGACTAAACAAAAAAGAGTGTAATTTAGTTGTTTCATAATTTACATGAATTATTTTTATTCCTTCCCATCATTGCCTTTGCAGGATGATTTTGATAAACTCAACTACAAATTTATTAACAATCTAATCTTTTAACCATAACCAATAGATGAGTTTTAAATTAATACATCTTATTTCAATAATCATAACCTATTATAAATGTCATTAATCTAATATTTTTCTAAATTCTACTTATGTTCTTAATTAAAAATACAGTTGTTTGCCAACCTTTTATTTTAAAAGACCAATTTCATTACTGGTAAAAAAATATTTGAAAAATTAAAAACACATGATAAACCAAATATTTTATTAAGAACACATTCTTAACCTTGTTATACATATTTACATGAAGAAATGTGGAGGGATGAGACTGTGTTCTGTATTTCTTAGGAATGTCTCTCTGGACTGAATCCTGTGGAAGTCCTAACTCTTTATAGTAGGACCAACCCTTAAGTGTAAAGTAGATTACATCCTGCTGAGCTTACCCTATGCGACTATTTTCTGACTGGTGTTCTAATTTTCTCAGCAATGGTCTCTGAGTCACTGTAAACATGATCCATGAAGCATTAGTAGTTTGTCATTTGGTTTTGGCTTGACAAAAAAAAGAAATTATTCTTTTTTTCCCAAATTATAGGTATTAATCATGATAGCCCATGATGGCAATACTACATTGGTATATCTGAATCTCTAGTAATTAAGTTACAGAAATGACTAAGAAATAATTCTACAGAAATGATATTTGTGTGAATTATTGTTGCTAGTTCTCAGTCTAGCTTTCTGTATTTATCCCTGTTGGTTAAGGATTGTTTTGTTATCTCACATAAGAAGGTGGTATATCTGTATGTATGTATATATAAATATATATTCATTAATATATATGTATATTTATTTGTTCTATTTCTGTTGAATTGGTTTTGTATTTGTGTTTGAATATTCATTCATATTCAATATAATATCTGTACAATATAACTAAACCAGTCTTAACACTGATTGAAGTCTACTCAATTTGGTTAGACGGCTCTTACCATACCTTTGTCTGTTTTCCAATTCACTTTTAGTTTTAGTTTCTTTAGTGGATCCAATCTTAATGTGAAGACTAAAAACTACTTATTGAACATTGATTGAAAAAATGGCTATGAAGTAGTTTAGTTACTTTAACAGGCCTACAATCATAACAAATATTCGAAACAAAAACCAACATGCAAGTTGGAAAACAAATAAAAAATGAAGAGCACTTCTAAATGGAAAACGGTATCAAAACACAAATAAAAGGATATATAACAGTGATCGTAGAAACCAATGCATCACAAGTTAGTGTGACAAATACCAAGGATATATAATGTAGAGAAAATTAGATTAATTGATTATGTATTATTAAAGAGATTCTACTGTAACTTTTTAGGTTGACAGAACATGGAACTCTAACTCTGAAAGCTTAATTTAAGTTATATATAATACACCAGCAAGATGATTACAGATAAATGCACTGGTAGCCGAGAGTGATGCCCCTCATCTGTTGCATTAACCCACAAGGTAGATGAAGGAAGAACTTTCTCTCCCCAGAGATTGTACTCTAACCTCCACACAGGCATGGACAAACACAGAGAGAAAAAACAAATAGATATGAATTACATTTGATATAATGTCAAAATGTAGAGAATAAAGACTTAATATTTTATTCCATATTATTTTTCGTGTACTTTGTCATCATTATACTTGGTTTTATTGTCACCATGCCACCAATTGCAATCACTTGAGAGCAGAGCCTCACCTGAAGAACTGTCCTGACTGCTTTGCTTGATGGCTGAGTAGGAAGATATTTAGGATGACGCTCTTCTGGCCTTTCCCCTTGCTGTCCATTTGGCTTTTCCTGTTGCTGCTGCTGAGTCTTTCTCTGGTAACCAGAGTTCAGGAGCTGGATTGGAACCACTGACTACCACACCGAGTGGACTGAGCAGCTACTGGATGCCACCTCCCTCACTTGGCTGTCTCTCTGAGAGACAGCGTTGTGGGATTACTTCCCAAGTACCAAGGAACTACCAGCTTTTTATCTTCTCAGGTATGGTTTAGCTATTGTTACTATTTCAAAGCTGATTTATTGAATTTGTATATTTTCATCCTCTTTGTTCTGTTCATTTAGGGAAACCTGACCCAAACAGTCATAAACACATAAGGAAATTTTATCATGTGACAATATGTAATATAGACATGTGTACTATGTTACATATATCTAAACATGGCTGACTTTCTAATAGTTTGAAGAGATACTATCAAAGAAGTTGTAACAAAATAAAAATTCTCATAACTTCTAATCAATTAATTGTGACATACGGAAGTTATATACACGTGTTCATTAATTTAAAATTACAATTATAATTTATATGCTTCAAAAATTTTGAAGTTCTCTTAATAACTGTGATAAAATCATCAACAATAACTAACATTTATTATATATTGTTGAAAGAGAGAATTACGATAATTTTATAATTGAAAAACATAAAGTTCAATAATGACATTATCATAAAAATAAATTAAACTACATCTAGATGAAATGCTCAAATTAAATCATCATGTTAGTAAACCAGTAAGACAATTGTGGCTTTTCAGACTTCTTATCTGATTATAGAACTGTCATTTTATGAATATGAATAAATCATTTTTAAAATTCTCCAATTAGTGTTCCCCACAGAAACAAACCCAATAGGATGCATATATAATCAAAAGAATTAATAGTACATTTGTAGACGCACTGTGTGAATTTTCTTTGGGAGATATGAAGAAAAATTTCTAGATCTCAGATAAGACATCCAGGACAAACCAAAGAAACAATTCCACCCAAAGCATCTTAGGAGATTATTGTGTCTACTTACAGGAGTATGAACCAATAACAATTATATAACTGAATAATTCTGTGTCTCAATGCTGTTGAAACAGAGATAACCATCACTGCCCTTAATATTACATGGATGGGAATCCATCCATTCTCATCTTGTAGCAAATGGAGTCAGAAAAGAGCTAATCAAGGGTGGCCAATTTGGAGAAAGTCAGAATTAAGAGTAGATCTGTGGAACTGTCAAGGCTAGATCATGAGAGGGCAACTTATGATAGGAAAATAGATATTGGAATATGTATGAGAAATGAGATAATACCAATAAATGTGTCAAAATCCTACCTTAATATATTTTCATGAAGCAGGACAATGATAACAGATAGGAAACAAATCAGAGCTATCTGTCACAGCAAGGCATGTAATTCTGAAACACAGAAATTAAGAATTTACACACTGGAAATCACAGAAAATTCCACACCTCTGTGGAAGTGAAAGACAGGTTCAGACTAAATGGGTCACTAGTTAGGCAGTGATTCAGTCATTCAAATCTTGCATTTGAGGACAGAATTGTCTCAAAGCTTTGGAGTTATCAATATGTAAATATGATAGGATTCTGTGACCAATCTTGCAAAATCAAAGAAGTCTACCAAGTCATAAGCAATATTCCTAATCATATGCTTATTTTCAGTCATTTCTATGTTATTGCTTGGAAAACAAAGATTACTGAGCCAGATATCAATGGGAAGGTAATGCATTTCATTCTTTGCCTATGAATTGTGATTAAATCTGATGGTAAAACTTAATTTGTTCAGAGATGATTTCTTCCTTTTACCCATTTCTTATGAGGAATTTTTCAAAGTTTGGACACCCACAGTTGCCCTGTTAGAGATAGTCCTAAGGATCATTTTCTAGTTTTCTCATTCTAGCAGGCAGTGTTGGCACCGTGCTATTTTCCCAAAGATGTTATTTTAATGGACATTACACTGGTGAATTTGGCAACAACAACACACACAGCAGAGCTGGGAGGAAACATGGCTGTTTCTATTGCAACTTTTGGCAGAGATACAGACCTTAGATTTAGTATCCCCGAATGCCTCATCTGAATTGATTTTATTATTTTTTACAACACAGGAAGATGCTTTTTGAGTCCATAGGCCAAACTTTAACTCATGATAACCATTACCCCAAAGGCCTTTCTGCTTTAGATTGTTCTGGTCCTAAACGCTACTGCAAACCCTTAATAAAATCATAGGAAAAGGAAAATCAGTCACTACAAATGTTTGCCTTTCCTTGCTTCCACTCCAGTCTGTGCTTTAGGGATGCTTTTGGTGCCAAATCCAGGGCCTTTGGAGTGAGTCCCCAAAGACTTCTGAGCTTTCTAGTCTATCTCTTTGAATAAATGAGACTGTTAGAATTGGCAAGTCTTCTTCCTCATCTTCGAAGCCTCGGGGAATGAGAGCACTAGGCTCGTCCTGGTGTCAGCTTTTGAAGTATTTCTTTTTGTCTTTGGTTTTTCTTTAAATACTGAAGTCATAGAAACAGTAGTTGTGAGTCTGACTTCTTTACTTATTCTATAATTTCAGAAAAATCATTTAGATTTCTTAAATATCAGTTTTTCAGAATGTGGACAAAATATTTCCAATGTTTTCATTGGAATGAATAATCTTGTAGGTGTCGAAATGGTTTTGAAATGATGTAGAGCAACTTTAAATATTACCAGTTGTGTTTCTATTATGATTTATAGGTACTTGCAACATGTAATAACAATTTTACCAAATAATATTTAAACATAAAGAGTTTCTGATTTATTGAATTAATAGACAACCAGTTAGTTTCCTCTTACATGATTCATATTATATTTTAAGGTAAATACAAAGGAAATATTTTCATTAAAGGATCTCGTTTATTTATAATTTACAAGGGTTTCATTATGAAGGTTGTATAACCTCAAGAGAATGACATCATAGCAATGTATGGGTGATTATATATCTAAATAATGAAGAGTTATACTGAAAAAGTTAAATTCCTATGTAGAAAGTATACCATAAATGAAAAAAACAAAAAATTAGTGAGAGTTACTTGTGTCTTGTTTGTGATTCTGAAGGCATAAATATTAAAAATGAAAGGCACATTTTGAATTTTAATTTCTCTTTAGAAAAATGAAAGAACAAAATATGCAGACAAAATTTTAATGTTTTATATATATATATTATTTATTTATAATGTATATTTCATCATTCATTGTAGCTATTCAGTGACAATTGCAAACTCAAGAACATGTCAGCTCCCTGAAAATTTCTACATTACATGACTTTGTGTATATTGTTTTTATATATTGCTGGCTTTAGTTCAGGTCAGTCATTGTCCAGTGGATTTTTATAATACTAAGGAAGTCAGTACCTCACTCTTGCAGACATAATTGGCTGGTGATGAAAATGTAGAAAAATACTCAGGGATCTTTATATTATCAGTGGCAGGCAATTTATAGACAAGGATCCCCAATAGATGCAGTCGTTTCAGGACTTGTGAATTTGACTTATCTGGAATTATTTCTTGAATGATGACTAAACTTAATTTGTGATTAGGACAATCTAAAAACTTAACATATTAATTTATATTTCCTGAAATATTTATGACTGTAAAAGTTTTATAATAAATATTTCCTTCAACGTAGTCCTTAGACAAACACAGTTGAGAATTATTTTAAACACGTTCTTTTTTAATTTATAATTGTAAAATTTGCTTTAGGTGAAAAAGAAAATATAAACATTATGAAATAGCAATATGCTAAATGCAAAGCTAGTATTAAAAAAATAGAGAAGAGTCATTCATCTACAGATGTGTGCCCTGGAGAGGCCACCCATGAAGATCACAGTGACAGAGTGAGATTCTGCCAGATGAATATTATAGTGGCTACCAGGCATTGAAAAGAAGACAATGCCAAAAGGAAAGCATTATATGAAAATGGAAGAAGTTGAATCACAAGTGTACTGAAGTCCTCTGTCATGCTTGGGTTCACATTTTATATATATGAGAGAGAGAGAGAGAAAGAGAGAGAGAGAGAGAGAGAGAGAGAGAGAGAGAGAATAGATCATAACAAAGAATTTCTTCTGCTAAATACTAGGGAGCTTAGATTTTATGTTTAACGTAAAAGGGAATTCACAGCACGATTAACCAAAAAGTGATATTATTAGATTTGCATTTCAGAAAGAAAACTGGCAGAGGCAACTTAACTGTGTGCCAAGCATGGCGAAGCTGTCAGAGTCCCTGCCAGAGTAGGTCCCTTTGACTAACTGGAGTTTTTTACATTCCTTACTGGACTTTATATGAGTAAGACTAAAATTTATATTATGTTAGACCACTGAAATTCAGAGATTAATTGGTTACCAATAAGTAGCACTATTTCACTAAGCAACAGAAGTTTGGAGTTAAAAGTTAATGGAGTTATTGGCCATCAATTTTAAGTTGTTGAAAAGAAAAAAATAAGAGTTCTTTGGTAAACAAAAGACATAGTAAGTTATACAGAAAATATGGGAAAACTTGAAAATAACATCAAATAAAAATCAAGTATAAGAAACTTCAGGGCAGTAGAATCATAGAACACAGTAGAAACCCTACATGTATATACTCTAAGTATGAATTGATGAAAAAGTTGGTGAGTAAACAATATTTATTGAAGAATTTGACAACCCACTTCAGTCAGTGACAGAAGAACTGAAACATAAAATCATTAAGGTTATGGAAGATTCAAATAGGCTAAGTGTCCAGCTGGAATTATCTGGCACTTAGAAAATGTGACACCCAATCTCAAGCGATCGCCCACTCGATTATGCAGTCGGTAGTGAGACCAAGGGATGCCGCACTGCTAAGTGCACTGTCATGCTAACGTTACTGTAACATGTTGGTCTTTGCTCCGAATGATATGATGTTGGTTTGCTTATCAATTGACAGAGGAATTTTCAGGATGGTAACATTAGAGACATCTGATCTCACATTGTGTCATCCTGAGAAAAGACAGGCGAAATTGTCTCAAAAGGAAAAATGGGATAAGAAGCATAAAAAGGAGAAGGAGGAGGCTGCCTATGATAAAAGTACTCACTAATCTTCATAATATATGCATCTTCACACCTTAGCAGTTTTGTTGTAGTTTGCCCCAATGTATAAAAGATAAGGGTCAGGAAAATGATACATGAGAGAAGAAATACAATATATTAGTTTGGTTACTATAAAAACATATGACAAACTACATAACTTGAATAATGAATTTATTTTTTTCCTGCAATTCTGTTGCTTATGTAACCTGTAGGTATTCACATTGGAAATTTGTCATGAGTTTTGGCAAATTTTAGGTTCTTTATTTCCAGTTTCACTTTCTCAAAGAGGTGATCCTTATGACAGGGACACGAGAGAGGCCCTATTAATTTAAATATAAACGTGATTTAGTGACAGTTTGGTTTTTGTGAATCAATACATAGGCAACAAGCGATTTCTTACAGAAAAAGAAAGGGCTACTGCTTTTTAATTAGGAAAGCAAGAAACATTTTTGATATTCACATGTACCATAGAGACAGATAGTGTATGTCTAAGGACATATTTAACTGAAAAAGAGAAAGTACAGAGTAAATATGTATATACAAAGAATGGAGTAACCTGAAAGCAGAGACCAAGACCTTCACGGGTCAGAGTATGACTCATCATACCTTACACGACTAGTCAAAGGGAAGTGTTATCTAAGACCAGAGTCATCCAAACCAAGTCACAAATGAAAGGAACAATAGTGTTCAGTGCAACCTTGGCATTAATTGCAGAACATGTGTGGCTACCAATAATTATCTCTGTCACTGTTCTCTTAAGTTCCTTCAGTTGTTTGAACCATAGAATACTTGAAACATTGTGCCTGGATATTACCCGCTGTGCTTCTGTTTTCTATTTCTAGACTCATTATCCTATTTTTTGATCTGGTGAGAGCATTGTGGGTGAAGAGGAGTGGACATTGTCTACCTATGAAAAGTTTAACTACAATAATTTATAGTATAATACAATGCTTCTTCCTAAATTTTGGTGGGAGCTTCGATGCGTGACTTTGAATTTGGACACTTTTCTCAAATGTGTATATAATGGAGTAGAACAGTTTATTCTCATAGCAAAATTCTTCTCAAGATATAGTTCTTACTAAGGCAGGCTTTATCAGAATATGTCATTTACCTTTCATTATCTTTTCTCATATTCTCTCTTAATAGATGTCTGAGAAGTCTTTACCCTAAAACGTATGTTTTTCAAACAACTTACTCAGGTTTATATTTTCAGAAACCTGACACAAGACATACCCATAGTATGACCAGCAGACAAGGAAAAAATATGGTTCATTTGTTTTTGCTTTATAAATGTTTGCCTACATGCATGTATGTGTACAGTGTGGGTGCCTGATGCCCACAAAGACCAAAGACGTCCTTGTATTCTGTGGAACTGGAGTTATAAATGTCTGCGAACTGTTCAGTGAGTACCAGGAATTGAATCCAGGCTCTCTCCAAAGTAGAAAATGTTCTTTATCACTGAGATATCTCTTTTCCCCCAAGAACTGTTAGTTGTTATTTGTGTCTTCTTCTTATTAATTATGAAGGAAATTGTGAGGTTTAAATGAAACTGACCCTCAAAAACTGAACTTCATAGGCCAATATGGCTAAATGGTAAGACAGCTGTTAGTAACACTTTTGAATTCATGTGCTTCATTCCACAATGCAAAACCAATCAACCAACAAATTAATCCATCTGATCTTCAGGCAGAAAATGAAATACTCTGTACTGTGATTTGAGAAGCTACTTAACTGTTCTTTGAGGAGAAAGTTGGAAAACTTATTGTCTTAATGATAAAATATAAAGCAAGATTATCTGATCATTGGAAAGAAAGGCAAAATAAGAGATAGCTTAAGGGAGAGAAGATTAAACTTTGATTAAATAATGAATAGATAGATAAAAGCCCATAAATATGAATAAGTAGATTCAGCTAAGACTGTTTGTGTAAAGAAAGATACTGTGGATTTGTTTAATCTTTTGATTAAGTTTTACCAAGGGCACCCAAGCAGCTAAATTCAGAACCAAAGTAATAATTATACAATTGATTTAGAATCTGATCTACTTTGGAGAATGTCTCTCAGAGTATTTGTAGAATATAAAGAGTGCTGATTAAGTACATTCTCATTGATGCATCCAAATACTTGACAATGGGGCAAATTAAGTAAGGATTTATTTGGGTTAACAGTATGACTGGATGCAATTCATAATGGTGGTGAAGACATGGTGGCAGGAGAGCTCCTGTCACTGGCAGAGGAAGCATCAGACTACTAGTTACATCAGATTAGCATTCAAGAAGCAGAGAAACTAGCTCAAAAGTGGACCAAGGCTTTATCTCCCAAAGCCTCTTCCACAGAGACCAAAATTCCTCCAGTCAGGAAATACCTTCCAAGGATTTCACACCCTCTCAAGATAGTGTTACAATCTGAGTACCAACTGATACAGTATATGAATCTATGAGGGTACTTAATATCCGATTTATGATGTGTCTCAGAATCTCTTAGGCTCATGACCAACTCATAGCGTAAAATATATTCAGTCCAACTTTAAAAATTGCATAGTCTTTCAGTATTGCAAAGTCCTAGGTCCATACATTTTTCTTCTGATAAGCCAGGCTATCTCTTTACTATGATTTGAACTGAACAATACAAAGGCCAATAAACATACCAAGCTGGACAGGTAAAAACTCATGAGGTCTCAACCATACACAAGCATTTTCAGGTAAGTGAGAAAAGCTAGGGGAAGAAGAGATCATCTGTTGTAAAAAGAACACCAGTTGGTGGTCTATGCTAAAAACATGCACACAATAGCACTATATGAATTGAGCAGGTTATATTTAGGAATATATGCATAATATATACATATAAAGAAAAATTACTAATAAAAAGGTCATGAATTTGAGGGAGAATGAGGAGTAGCACATGGGAAAATTTGAAGGGATGAAGGGGAAGGGAGAAATGTAATTTTTATCTCAAGACAAAACCTAAATGCACAGCCCCAGTATACAAGAGTATGGAGCAAATATTCTTTTTCCAAGCAAGAAGAATGAGAGTTCAGCAAAGAAATATTTAACCAAAGCTGGGCTGTGTGGAATGTAGCTCCCTGTCATCTTCATCAAAGTAACTATGACTACTGGTAAGATACAGTCCATATCAGGTTTGTCGATATTCTTTTAGAGAATGAAGGTTTCCCAGAGTCATTAGACACAAATAAGATTTCCACTTCTTTAGCTGATGTCTGTACAACTATATGTTTATTCTCAACCAGCATGTGGTCTTGTGGGTTCTGGACTGGTGTGAGGGAGAGGTGTGTGATAAAGTATGCAGACTGTAGGTCAATGGACCGAGTACCTCCATTCATAAACCCATAGGGAATCAGCACCAGAATAAGAGGGCAAAAATTCATCTGCTCATGTGTCACATATGTTCTTGTAAGCATACATTCACTTACGCTCCTATAAAACCTTGTTTGCTCACCAGCTGGCCTGAGATAAAATTGTTAGGCCTTTTGTCATTGTTTCCTTATCTTTGATATTTGTTCTCATCTCTCCAGCAGTTCACACAGGGACAAACATCAAACTTCAAAGCTCTGCATGTAAATTCTGAGACGTGTGCTTCTTCATTTAGGTTCCAATAGCTTTCATTACCCTGGTTCTCCAGCTCTGCCCTGTGGAGTATTCATGATCTCTTCAACTCTAATTGTCTCCATATTTCCTCATCCAGATGTCTAATGTTCTGGAAATCTCCAGCAGCTTGGAATCTTTATTTTCCCCTTCCCTTTCTTCTTTCCAGGACTTTCCATGTACTAACACCAAACTTGGAGTCTCTCAAATTAATGGCCTTTTCCCATTCATTATAATTTCAAAATATAAAAAGTATTATAAAAATTAAACTACCGAAGCACCAAGACCTTTAGATGATTTGCACCTACTTAAAAGTTTGCTGTGGTCATACATATCTTCCTGGGAAAGTAGGGGATACTGATACTGACAATTTTAACTACACAGATGTACATTAATGATTAGATGGGGCTGTTCCTCTTCAACATCAAATTAATGAGCTGGTAAGCACAGATTAATCAGGATCTTATGTTTTATTAATTATTTTAAGTACCAATCCCAGTTTCTCCTTTCTCCTCTCCTCCCATTCCCTCCACACCTTCCCTCCATTCCTCAGAGAAGGTAAGGTCTTCCCCAGGAAGTCAACTTAATCTGGCCCATCACCTCCTTGAGGCAAGACCAAGAATCCCCTCCTTCACTTCATGTGCTAAGCAAGGTATCTCTCCATAGAGAATGGGCTCCACTAAGTCAGATCATTCCTTTGTGTTAGATCCTAGCTCCACTATCAGTGGCTCCATATACTGCCCAATTCACACTATTGTTGCTTGCATTCAGGGACCAGCTTTGTTTCATGAAGGTTTCCCAGTTGTCAGTCTGGAGTCAGTGAGTTCCCACTAGCTTAGGTCAGCTGATTTTGTGGATTTTCCCTTTACCATCTTGACCAATTTGCATCTTTTATCACTACTTCCTCTTTTCAATTGTATTCCAGGAGCTCGGCTCATGGATTAGATGTGGAACCCTTCATCTGATTCTATCTGTTTCTTGATGAAGGTTCTAGCTTCTCTGGGATTGCAGACTGTAGGCTGGTTATCCTTGTTTTTTTTATGTTTGTTATCTACTTACAAGTGAGTACACACAATATTTGTCTTTCTGAGTCTGGGTTACCTCACTCCTGATGTTCTTTGTTTATCCCCTAGTTCCATCCATCTGCCTACAAATTTCAAGATGTCATTATTTTTCACTTCTGATTAGTCATTTTCTCATTTTCTTTATCCATCCTTCATGTGAGGGGCAGCTAGGGTGTTTCCAGGTTCTGGCTTTTATAAATAAGGCTGCTGTGAACATAGTTGAGCAAGTGTCTTTGTGGTATGAGTGTGTCTTCTTTGGGTATTTCCCCAAAAGTGATATTGCCAGGTCTTGAGGTAGATTGATTCCTGATTTTCTGAGAAATCGATATACGAAGTTACACAGCAGCTGTACAAGTTTGCCCTACCACCAGCAATCAAGGAGTGTTCCCCTTACTCTACATCCTCTCCAGCATAAACTGTGATCAGTGTTTTGATCTTAGCAATTCTGATTGGGATAAGATTGTATCTCAGAGTTGATTTTATTTGCATTTCTCTGATGGCTATGGGTGCTGAGCATTTCCTTAAGTGCCTTTTGACCATTTGAGATTCTTCTGTTGAGAATTCTCTGTTTAGAGCTATAAAGTACTGATCTGTCATGTTATATTTGAATTCATTTTCTACAAATTTCTGCTGTTTTAACAGAATGGTTATTGTGGTAGAATTATGAGACAGGGTACTCCGTGATTGGCTCACCAGTTAATAGACATCTCTTCTATTTCCATTCCCCAGTTTTGGCGATGAGAAGAACAATGAAGAAGGTTGTGTAGCACTAATTGTGATAGAGATGTGTTGGGGTTGGCGAAGGGGAGTTTTGGAGTAGATATAATGAAAATTCATTTTGTACAAGCAAAAACAATGGAGATGGGATATTTAAGAGGAAACAATATGTCTACTACTATAGGCTTTCTTCGGTACTTAGCTTAACATACTTATCTAGTTTCTTCCTAAAATGTGAATTCTTCTCCTCCAGTTGGCCATATTTTGGGCAGAAAGGATTTCTTTCTAGAAAACCATACTTGTCATTTTCTGTATGTTTGAAATTCTAACCTCTAGAACTGTGAAAAAACGACTTCATCTGCTCTATGAGTCATCAACCTATGGTTTTTAGCAGTAAAAATAATGATCAAAGAAGGTTACATCATTAGTTGTTGATTATTCAAAACCTCCTAAAATCAATATCTTTCAAGAGATACTGTATACATTGGAAACAGTGGCTCATACGAATAATCCTATATCAAGAAGGTGAGCCAATAACACATTAAGGAGTTCAAGAAAAGCCAGGGCTACACAGCAAATTTCAGCATCCTGACCTACAAAAAGTGGCCCTGTCTCAAACAAACTGCTGAAAAAAAGAACAAAAATGATAAAATAGTCACCTTATATTTCAAAACAATCGACAAATTTATGTGATAATTGTAAAAATATTTGATATTTACCTCATCTTGACTCTATATGATTGTAAAATGTTCATCATCTAGTTCTCAAAGATGGTGGTGAATTGTGTTCTCAATACAAAGGAGTCTCTCAGGTTGAGATGAGATTATGCTGTTGTTTCTATGTGCTAGTGAACATTCATGCTTTGGAGAAGGGAAAGCAAAGTGTGCTATGTATGTTCTTCAGTGTTTCTCTTTATAATAATGTGCGTTAAATCTATGTTTTGATTATATGTTTATGTGAGACTGTATTTTAATACTCAATAACAACAGTTAAGAAAAACAGCATTTTAATTCCTTCTCTTTTCTCACTCCAATACCTCTTATATATCCCTCAATACTCTTCTTCAAATTCATGGCCTCTTTTAAATTAATTGTTATTGTATGCATATAAAACTGAACATGTCAGATGGGTAGGAAACGCAAATCAAATTATCCCACACTAGCTCCAAATAGGGTATACAAAGGTTTTTCTTTATTAAAAGAGAACTCATGGATCAAAGCAAGGAATGGGGTCTGACATCCAGGTGTGAGCTTTGGGAAGAAGAGGGGCAAGTGGCCAGGACTGCGGCATTTTGATACCAAAGGGCACACCTCAATCTCGACCATACTCTCAAAGGCCATTGGCTGAAGGAGATTCTTCATCAAGCACATATGTATTTGTTTATTTTAAATATAATCTGTTCAGTTCACATAATGTTATCGTATGTATGTTTTCAGGGCTGACCATTTGGCCTGAACCAACTTGTATATTCCTCCCTGGGAAGTATTGCTTTAATTTACTCATTGTAATTCAATATTTATTTACATGAAAATGGATAAACTATAAAAATAATGCAATGTTATCTCTTGTAGAAATTAATATATGTGTTTTTTGTATGTACTTAATCTACAAGGAATCGATTACAAAAAAAGTTGTTGAAATGAGTTATCCATTAGATCAAATTTTTTTTATGTTATTTTTCTAGTATAATCTATAACCTTGGAGATCAGCAAATATTTTACAATTATGACTTGACAAAAATTTAAAACATAGACAATATTTATCAACATAATGATATTATTCAATCTAGATAAATAATAACTAGGCAGAAAAGTGACTGTGACTTTTGCAGTTCTCAGGTAGATGGACACTTTGTGATAAAACATAGTATTTTGGAACATGACCTTTATCTCTTAATTTTTCAATTTTTGGAAAGCTTAACACAATTCCCCAGGATCTATCATTGCATTAAATCTTACTTAACCTATTTTGCAGCCTGTCTTAATGGTAACTTGCTATTATGTCAAATTTTGTGCTGATCAGGAAGTCTTAAAGCCATCGTCTGGCTGCAGACTGCTTTCATTAAGGAAAAATTCCTATTATCTTTTACTAGTTCATATTAAGTGCATATCCCGTTTGTAATCTGTGTTGATATTGAAGGAAAACTGTCCAATAAATGCATTAAAGCTTCTAAGAGTGAACTGTAGGCTTTTGTTCGATGGTAGAAGAGGATGAGAATGATAGAACGTACGTCCCCAAAATGTGGAGTGGCCAGTGTCCATAAACAATCAGGAAATGAAGAGACGGGCCAATGTTGACACTTCGGTTCTTAATTATCCTAATTAGAGACCATCAGAACAGCAAAATAATGTTTATTGAGCCTGGCAACATGAAAGATTTCATTGTGCTTATTGCTTATTTTGGCAGTCATTTTACACTGTTGACTCCCAGGCTGTGTAGTTAACAAAATCTCATAAGCCATTTTGATGAACTGTGCTTAAGATAACCCTGCAATTCCTCCCTTAGCTAAATTGCCACTTTGAACTCACATTAAGAATTTACACTTTCAGTGTACTCTTAACATATAATATGTAGCTTAATTTTGTAGTATGTCATTAATCCACCTATATAAGAGTGATGATTGTCTAGAGTCACTATAATTATAAATAATATTTAATCATTAAATAATAGCTTCCAATATATTTTTGACATCATAATATAGGGAAAGAAGACAACATTTAGTATATCATTATAAAACCATATGCTAAATATGTCACTAATATATTACATTTTAAAGTAATAATGCTAATGTTTATACATATTGAAATCCTAACATTAAAAATCCTTAGGACTGGAGAAATTACTCAGTCCTAATAAATAATAAATTTAATTTATTAATTAATAAATATGCTAATAAAATGCTTTCACATACACATTAGTAACTGAGTTTGCATATCTAGAACTCAAGCACAGACATTGTTCTATTGGTTCAGCTTTATAATCTAAGAGTAGGAAAGAAAGAGACAAGAGGCTTCTTGGAGCTCACTGGCCACAAAGCCTTGTCCGATTGGTGAGTTTCAGGTTGAGTGAGAAATCCCAACATGGCATAATTTGGATGAATTATTGTTTACATTTTTCTTGGTTGTGATTTAGTGTAATGGTTTCCATCTGTTTCAAAGAGAAGCTTTTAGCTGAGAGGCGAATGCTATACTTACCTGTGGACACAAGAATAGATAATCAGAATGTAGTCAGAAATTCTGACAGTTCAATAAAATGGTGAGTATACACTCTACTCAAAGATCTATGACTCCACCAGCCACAGAGGGAATGGTTTCCTTCTTACTGAGCAGATTTTAAATACAACTAGAGAGCTGTGTAGCCCAAGGAATACATACCACTACTGCAACCTTATGGCTCTCTGTCCTGGTTGTTGTTGCAGTTTGTGAGCATCACAACTGAGGAAGAGTTTCGACTTCTTCCCTCCATTGGAATCCTGCATTGGAACTCTTGGTACCATAAAGCTAGTCTTCAGAAAGGTGGAATTCTGGTGAGATTCAGCTCAGAATTTTTCGTTCCTATACTGAACTACATGGCATATTCAGCAGTCAGAACTCACCTTCAGTCTCTGGAAAGCAACCAACGGAAACTAATAGCCTACAATGTTTTGGGAATCTCTTGGCCTCCATGACAAACAACTCACTATAGGTCCTCTCTTGCATTGTATTGACTATTGTAAAATGGTCTAGGTCTGTGGGGTGAACACTGAAAGCCAAGTTGAGAAAATAGTCCTTGTAATTTTTCAAGACGTCCTTACTATTAATTATGCCCCAATCCCTCAGTTTGCTTCTGTGTTCACTACACTCTCACTTCCTGGTTACCACCTCTAGTTTTCCTCATTCCCCACATGAGATTATCCTGCTATTCCGCCCTCTATTATTCTGTCCAGTATAGTCCCCTTTAACTCTCCTGGCTTCTGTGGTTACTACAGGTTATATATTTACATCTGAAAATTTGAAGTTAGACTCCAAAAGTGAGAGAAAACACACAGTGTTCCAGTATTAGGTTATTTCACTAAATATTGTCTTTTTCTCGTGCCATCTGTTTACCTACAAATTTCAATTATTCATTTTTCTTTATAGCTAAATAGTACTCCATGATGTTTATGTACAATCTTTTCATTATCCATTCATTAGTTGAAGATATTTAGGTTGTTTCTATGTTTTTGATAACCTGAACAAACTGATAGTAAACATGACTGTAGAATATGCCGTTGACAATGACTGGAATAGCTGACTCATACAATAGGTTCATTTTGGTATTTTTATTAAGAATTTTTCACACTGACTTTTTAAAATATATTTCTTTTTTAATTTTTTTATTCAGCTCTTCATTTTTCTCTGCTCCCTATACTGGCTTTTATACTGTCTGGACCTATTTAAAATTTCACCAATAGTGAATGAAGGATCTCTTTTCTCTATTTCCCTCCCTGAATTTGTCCCTGGATGTTTTGCTGATATTTGTCATCCTGATTGGTGTAAGTAATATTAAAGGTGTTTTGATTGGCATTTACATAATCTTTAGAGATGGTGAATATTTTTAAAGATACTTTTAGTTATTTTTTTCTTCTTTTGAAAACTTTCTGTTCTTACCCCAGGCCCGTTTTTTGAGTGGGTCATTTGCTTTTACTGATTCTCTGTTTACTTTTGAGTTTTTTATAGTATCTATTATTCCTCTGTTAAATATTTTGGTAATAAACATAAAAAAAATTAAAGAGAAAAAAGGGCCCAGTTAAAAAACATGCAAATGCCATCAACTAATCTTTGTCAAAGAAGGAAATGGTTTCACTGATGACGACTTCTGTCTCACCACAGGAAGTGACTGTAAGAGAACCATACACAAATTATACGGCTAAAAGTGAAATGTAATGTTTTCCAAAAATTATTTAAGGCAATCACAAACTCAAATATAGACTTCAAAACTTAAATTTCTAGAATGTTTAAATTGAAAGCCATAAAAATAGGCTGTTCATAAAATTTAAATACTGTATGAGTGGGATTCTATGTTCAAGTGCTAACTCCTAGTCCTTCATAATGAGAACTTAACTGAAACATAAAAGTGTTTTTAAGTATGATTATTTAAAGTAAGATCATAAGTTTATAAATAGGTCACAATATTATTGCTAATAGCTCTTAGTATGTTTTCCCTCTTTCTCGTCACCATTTCTTCTCTTTTTGTAGTTGGTCAACATGTCTTAGAAATGTCTAAGTAAATATAGGCTATTCTGATTGCTCTGATTGACCGTCATAACTTGACGATAAGAATCAATTGTTTTAGACATCATAATTTGGGCCACAAAACCTGAAAAAAAACAAGTGTGTATTGATACAAAAACTTATCTTCTTGTGAACTTTCATAGCAGCGAAAAGTTCTATGCAGATTGCTAACAAAAAAAGTTATCAACAGTTATGCCTAACTAATAACCATGCATGCTATATCATCAGTATGACAAAATATGTTTATGAAGGCAATGATCTTGTAAAAGGGACATTTTAGCCCAACCTTGATCTCTAAGAATCATGCATCTTCACAGAAGATGGGAGGGAGAAATTGCAAAAGCAAGAAAGAGTTGGAAGAACTGCTAAAAAATTGTGCCTTCTATACAGGATAAGACCCTTGTACTCACTAGATCATGGCAGATGTTGCTGCCTGAATAAGATTTGCACAAGATCAAGCCAGTCAGAAGTTCAGCATGCATGCAGGGTACGCACATGAGCCTCTCTGTTTAGCTGAGGAAAAATTAGCAGTAGACTTTTCTCTGAGAGGATGTCAGTCGTCTTTGAGCTTATATATTGATTATACCATGTGGGTACCATAATGCCACATAATTTAGGACAGAAATAATTTTGGACTTAGTGAGTTATACATGTTTTTAAAGAAGAGGATATGGAGTTGTAAAGGGTATGTGGTTGAAGATCCAGGAATAGTTAGAATAGGCGAGTTTGGGGAAGATGTGAGCAAAATAAATGGTATATATTTATGAAATTGATAAAAACAAATTAAAATATAAAATAAAAATTTAAACAAAATATACTTATATTAGAATATAAATAGTTGATATTAGTTTATAATATTAGATCAGTGTAAGTTTATGTATTGTAATAGAAACACCACACAATTATCAGTTAAACTGGACACTTCCCATATTATTTTCACAATTTTTCTGTAATCCAACACCACTATAAAAAGTATGAGTCAAGACCACGATGGGGACACCCACAGAAAGAGCTGACCTGAGCTAGTGAGAGCTCACCAACAACTGACTAACAGCTGGGGAACCCGCATAGTACCAAACTAGGCCTTCTAAATATGGGTGAGAGGTATGGGGCTTGGGTAGTTTATGGGGCCACTGCCAGTGGAACGAGTATTTATCCCTAGTGCTTTTTAGAGCACCTTCCCTATAGAGGATACCTTACTTAGCCTAGATAGAAGGGAGAGGGCTTTGTTCCTATCCCAAGAGATGTGACAAACTTGGTTGACTCCCCATGGGAGGCCTCACCCTCTCTGAGAAGTGTACAGGGGTGGGGTGGCAAGAAGGCTGGGGTAGCGGAGGAGCAAGGGAGCGGGAACTGGGATTGGCATGTAAAATAAAAAATGATTGTTTTAAAAAATAAAGTAAATTAAAAATGGACGAATAGTATGACTAGGTAAAAATAGTAATATTGTATTACTTAAAGAATGAATGTTCTGTTATTGTTTTTAGTTTAACATGCTAGATTTCTCATGAGAATCAATCAAATGCATTTTAACTCTTCTAAATATTACCTGAAATTCAGCTTAAAATAAACTTACACAATAATATTTGTTTACTAGGGAAATATACTGAATAAAGAGCTATTGCTGTGATATCAAAATACATATTTATTTCTGCCTATAGCTCTTCAAGTGCAAATTACTATTTTAACTAATAAATTATATTTTTGAAGCTATTTTAGGTTCACAATAATAACTTTTGAATATAATTTTACAAATGAAAAGAGCCAATAACAGTTACTTGCTTGGTTGATTACATGATAAATATTGTTTCCTACTATGTAACACTCACCAATAAATGCCAATAATAATTGCAACAAAATCTTTTGCTTTTAAAGCTGTGTAAAAGGCAGAAATAATCATGTAATCATCTTGTAATTATATGGTACTTACTATGCAATTACATAGTAAACACATTGTAAATTCAAAATAATTACATGGTTATTTGCATTATGCATAGTATCTAATCCAATTTTGACACATAAAATAATGGTAGCATCCAAAGGGCTGACCGAATTTCTCCTACCTACACTACAGGATCAGTAATAATGTAACTCATTTAAGGAAGTCATTGTAAAATTTCTTGATAGCATATTATTGTGAACTATCCATTCATATTTATGACATATGTCGAATTGCAAATTGATGCAGAATAGGATTAGCAATTACAGTATTAATGATCAATTACATTTTATACTTAACAAGACTTTTGTATCTACAATAATAAATGATATTTTATCAAGAAAAATGTAATGGATATTTACATGAAAATATCTTTATATTGCATATATTTCTTATACTGGATAAGAAATATAATCAATATAATAACATTAATAAAAATGTTAGAATATTTCTCCATACTCCACATGCCCCCACTCATGGCTTCTTCTTTTTCCAGTCCCCCAGTTCTTTTGTTTTTTCCTTTGCTTCACAATAGGAAAACTACTGAAATTTTTCATTTTGCTCAAGCTTATGTACAAATTACCTCCTTGGACTCCATAACCAAGAGGGCCTGACTGGTTTTCTAAGAACAAGACCTCAGTCGTAGATTCAATATTGTTCTGAAGACAATATAAAAATTAAGTAAAACCCTGGTCTGTGGGTGTCCTCTTTCCCCTCCCCGTCAGGCTGTTGATCACCAGACACAGAAGGGAAAGAGGTAGAAGGGGCAGCAGAAAGTTCATGATCACAGATGGAAACAGCCTTCCGGGAGACAGATTTCAGTGAATCAACTCAACATTTTTCCAGAGTATAAGGAATAGGACTGGGGAGTCTAGGAACAAATTATAATAGTTTTAAATGGCAAGCTCATGTCACAAAGCTTAATATGTGGCAGTAAGATCCCCAGAGCTCCTAAAACAAGTCTTCTTTGCAGGGATCTGTGCCAAGGGTAAAATTAAAAATGAATTAGGCATTGAGTTTTAGAGACAGCTTTTAGATAGTGTCAGTCCTCCAGGCCCAGTGACATTCTCCCGATAATGGGAGGTAGAGGCAGGATTTTCTACTGGAGAGAGGGAGTTCCATGTTGCCAAGCATATTGACATAAGCTACTGGGTCCTGGGGAGTCTGCAACCTCTGATCAGCCAGCAGTATCTTTCAACACTGGTCAACCTAATCAATCCTGCTACCAGAATAAATTTTTCACATAATCGAAGCCAGGAAATATGGAAAACTTTCTTAACCTCCTGCACAAAGAACAGAGGTGTAATTCCTGGAAAAAAAAATGGGCAATTCATTCTCCAGTCTCTTGCATTTCTGAACCATGTTATAAGAAGAAAATAAAGTTTCTGGGAAAAAAATCTTTATTAGTGATGAAGTTTAGGAAATTCTAATCTTTAGGAGAAAGAGGGAATTTCAAAAACGATAAAAATTTGGTAATGATCAGTAAAGAGGTAGGCATGTTACATTATAAATAATAGCAAAAAGTGTAGTGTAGAAACTAGCTTGATTTGGGAAATAACCAGGCTAACTAAAAGATAAAACAATTTTATTTTTATTCATTATGAGGGGAAAACTCACAAAACAAGACTGAGAAGTCCAAACTTAGCTGTGTCCCATGGGAATCACACATAGAGAGCACACCTGGGTTGTGCTTCCATTTTTCCTCTTCTGGTCCCAGAAAGCCACGCCTTAACTCAGATCCACCTCTTAAAGATAATTGGTTAACACGGTTTCCCCATCAGTGTAATGTCAGATACACATTTTATAGTCCATAAGTAGAATGGGGGAATCCAGAAAAGAGATATTAAAAAGGAAACTCTAAGGTGCAAGACTGAGCACTGAGAAGAACAAAGGATCATTACCATAAGACGAGGGGCAGAATTGAAGATATTCCCTTAAATTGCACACAGACAAAAACAAGACAAAAACTTTAGTGAAACAAGAGGTTTGGGGAAAAAAATCTCCCAGCAGACACTAACTAAGTTGTTGACTGATGTTACTGTCCCACCTGGTCCTGCAGCTGTTCAATCCCAAAGAATCACACAGACGTCTATATTAATCATAAACTGGCTGGCATATTAGCTTAGGTTTCTTATTAACTAATTCTTACTTCTTACATTAACCCATTATTCTTGTCTGTGTTAACCATGTGGTTTGGTATCTTTCATCAGCGAGACATTCTCTTCTTGCTTCCTCTCTGTCAGGATGATGAATGCAGACTGCTTCTTTCCTCATCCCAGAATTCTCCTGTTCTTGTTGCACCACCTCTACTTCCTGCCTGGTCGCCCCACCTATACTTCCTGTCTGGCTACTGGCCAACAACATTATATTAAAAATAATAGAAATAACAGGATAAAAGACCATTGCCCCACATCACTAAACTTCTCAGATCTTAAAGAAATCATTGATAAATCTGATTTAAGAATAAAATAAGTTACACAGTGGAGTGCTACACAGCAGAAAAAAATGACATCTTGAAATTTGTAGGCAAATGGATGGATCTAGAAAACATCATTTTGAGTAAGGTAACCCAGACCCAGAAAGATAAATATCATATGTACTCACTCATAAGTAGTTTTTAGACATAAAGCAATGAAAACCATCCCATAAGTCACAATCCCAGAGAACCTAGACAACAATGAGGACCCTACATAGATTATATGAGGAATATACATGGACCTAATCTATATGGGAAATAGAAAAGGACAAGATCTTCTGAGTAAATTTGGAGCATGACGACAATGGGAGAGAGTAGAAGAGGAGAGAATAATAGAGGACTGTAGAAAAATATATAGCTCAATAAAAATATTTAATAAAAAGGAATCCTACTCACATGCTAAACACTATGTAACGTATATCTAAAAATACATGAAGGTACTCTAAGGCCTTAAGTATCCAAGGAAACAGATCCTAATTACCTTGAGTTGAATAATTTCTTGAATTGGAAAGAAAAAGCAAGTAACCATAGAAATAGAAAAATTGAACAGCTTTGGAATTAATGTATTTGGTTTGCAAATTAAGCTTTTCTGGAATGTGTAGACATCATGTGCAATTGAAGATTTTTACCAAAGCAAGGTGTCAGCCGCAGTAATAGGATGAACCTAAGAACTTAAAGCATATTCTCATCTTTTCTAAGTAATAGTCATAAAGTAATTTTAGACATATTAAGGATAAGCTCAAGTTAAATATTTTGATTTAGTTCATCTAAGTTTCCCACACAGATGTTAGTTGCATTTTCAAGTAATAAAAAATTTATTTTCCAAACTCTAAATCTTCTGCCACAGTAAATTTTGTTGAGAAATGCACTCAAAGACAAACTTCAGTTAGTTTTTTGTCTTAAAAACGTATCCTGAATAATGTACCATAATACGGATTAAATCGAAAGATGCAAGGTTAACATCCAGCCCTTGTTTACTCAAGTCAGGCCACTTACGTACACAAATTTGATATTTATTCTTAAAATATTTAACAGGCATAAGTGCCCATAAATCAGTTATGACAATCATTGTTATAACAATCAATAATGAGGAATATGCATTAATTCAAATAATATTGATGGGCTCATGAACCTGCATCAGTCTTCTGTGAAGTAAGAAAAATGAGACATGTTCCAAAAATCAATATTTTTCTTTTTATATCATTCACTTGAATATTACCAATAACAAATGACTTTTACCTTATGTGTCAATGGTCTAACTTTTAAATATATGCATTTCTACATTTTACTAAATGTAGATTATCATTTTACTAAAAATGATAATCTACAAGGAACTAGAAAGCTAAAAGTTATTTGGCAAAACCTCATTTAAGTTTATTGTCTCATACATACATATTTGCATGTATGTAAACACATACACCAACATATATACATAAGCATATTTGCACACAGATATGTTTGCATAGCTAGGTGTGCACATGCAGTTGAGGTTCACGTGGAGCAGCATAAAAAGTTCTGTTTGTATTATGTTCACCTTAGCCCTGTGAAAAATGCTCATTTGTTTCATTTGGAAGGCAAATTGTACGAGAAAAACCACAAAAATCTCAGTACACATCTTCATAGCCTCTGTTAACTAGGACGTTATACATGTAGGTATTTAGGTAAAAATATGAAATGTAAAATTGCAGCACTCATTCATCAAAAAAGAAGCATTTTAATTGGTTATAGGTGGAAAATATCTACTTGACAGTCAGTTTCTCACTTTCACGTAAGTGCTTGGCTGCTCGGATGCCTAATCTTGTTTAGTGTAGGAAAAGTAATTTGACATGAAAGTACCTAGATGGCTGCTGAAAATTAATTGCCAATTAAAAAAGAAAAATGTTTGTGCTACTCTATAAACAAGCCAACGTATAAACCTTTCAGTCTTGTTGTGTTATTTATGTCTTTATAGATCTGGTTTCAAGCTATTTGCATACAATTTACAAATTCATATTATAATTCCCCAGCATATTTATGATTTTATAGTTGTATATATTTTATCTCTGTGAGAATTATTTATTTCAGTATGCTACTGTTGCTTATTATTTAACAAAAGCATCACATTGCATTTGATAGTTTATGTGTCTTCTTTAATAAGAGACATTTTTATTTGAAAAGGAAAAAGAAAACAAACATTGTTACCACCACCAATTGGTTTGGACTGTGAACAAGCATGTGCACCACACACAACCACACAAATACAAATACTTTTATAAATGCAAAAATACACAAACAAAAACATGGATATGTACGAACATACATCCTAACATAAAGACACATAACCAGATACTACACATAAACACACATACACAAACACATACATATCACATATCCATATAATCACAGAAGCATTTACACAAATATGCACATATACAATCACACAGGCATACCCACTTATATATAGCACATACATGCATATATAAGTGCATGCATCATGTATACATATAGACAAATATGATTACACTTATACCCCCCACACACACATACATACACAGTTAACACAGACAGTCTAGCTTCCTGACTTAGAAAAGGCTTAATGCCCTTTCATCTATTTATTCATCTATCAAAAATATCAAAGTCTTTTTCTGGATACTTCTGTTTGAGAAATTAAAGAATTTTCAGAATTTGAGTACTTGCAAAGTATTATTCATTTGAGAATCTGAATGGACATACAGTGAATAATAAAATTCTTTAATAACCCTTACAAATGGTTATTAAACTGTAACAATAATTAACTGTATTAACAATAATATTCAAATACATTAAAGAAAGAGAAAAACAATGTGAGCAAATTATTATCATTCTAAAAATATAATACATATAGAATCTCTCGAGGGTAGGAATAATTGATAAAAAGATATAAGATACTTTAATCTAGATATGACATAAGTGATAAATGAGATATGCCTGGACCAAGCAGGAGAGTCCTCAAGCAAGCTTTCTAGCAGTTGTTATGCCATGCACAGGCATGTAGGTTGTGCCACAGGGCCTCTGTTCTAGCATAAAATTCCAATCTTACATTATTCCCTTGTATATAATCATTGTTTTAATTTTTAAAGCAACAATATTTTGCATTTGGATTACATTGGGTCAGCTTTATAATTAACACTTACTTATAATTAAACGTACTACCTGTTATGTTTTTATATTTCCCATTTTGAACTTTTGGCAACTCTTCCTGGTCTCATAAAATTGCCACTTAGATGTAAGGTAGTCATTTGTTCAAGATCAGCCATTCTTCAAGACATCACTTTGCACCTTAGCAAAAAAGAAGGCGGGGGGGAAATGATACTTTCATAGTTACAAAAATAATATCAGGTACTCTGGCACCTCATTTTATTAAGGACCACAAATTTGTTCAATGTCTTTTACCAGAATAATAGAGAAAATCCAATTTAACAGTTTTCATGAATCTATGAACTCTCTCTTCTCATTGTCACCGTATTTCCTAAGCATAGAGTTAGCTCTTAATGAGTCCAGGCCAAATTAGGGTAGACGTGGGCTCAGAGCCCTCAAGCAGAACTTATAAAATAGTAGGATCTTGCCATGTAAAACCTAACTAAATTCGTTGAAATAACACCTTTAGTGAATCTGTGACAACGTTATCCTTCCTTTTTCTCTTCAAAATCCTTGTCTTTTACTAAGTCAGTCATTACTTCTAGACAGAACTATTACAAAAATCATTCAAAAATGTGTTATAATACTTACTCATTTCTAGCTATATGATCTGTTGCATGAGAGTTGTCTTAACATAATTACCCTTTAACCTTTGGTGCCAATTAGAAAACAATGAAAAAAAATGTAATGAAGTCCTCTTAGTACAGAATCTTTGTTCTCAGGAAACTGTACAAACACTTTTCTTATTACTCATCTCCCAGGGTTTGTTTTTGATTATTTTTTGTTTTTGCTCAAAGCTGGAGATTAAACATTGTATCTTCTATGTGGTTCCCTTAGCTCCACCTAAGGTTTGGCTGTGTGTCTCTGCATCTGCTCCCATCAGCTACAAGAGGAAGTTTTTCTGATGAAGACTGGTTAGGCACCTAGGAAGAGGAGAAGGGTGATCAGACAACGGTCTATGATACCAGGAGAAAAAGGCCAATGAAATCACCCAAGCAGGGCTCCAAGGGGCTCACAGAAAATGGAGGCTATCAGGGATCCTGCACGGGTCTGTGCAAGATTCTTTGCAAATATGTTGTGGTTGTTTTTCTTGGAGTTTTGGAGAACTCTGAACAGTGGGTGTGTGGAATCTCTGCCTCGTTTGCCTGCTCTGAAGAGCCTTTTCTCCTGCTGGGCTGCCTTGTCCAGCCTTGAAATGAGGGTAAATTCCTAGTCTTATTCTAACTTATTATGCAGGTTTTGGTTGATATCTCTGGGAGGCCTCCTCTTTTCTGAAGGGAACTAGAGGTGCAGTGGATATGGGGAACTAGGAGGGGTGTTTGACGGGAAGGACGAGGTCAGATGAAGTGTATGTAAGAAGAATATATAAATGGAAAACAATCATATTAGGGTACTACTTATTTTTTCTATATCTACACACAAACAAATGTTCTACTAATGAACTACACCCCAAACACTATATTATTACTTTTAAAATTGGAAAGAGGGCCTCAGCATTTTATCCACCGTGGTCTTGAGCTCACTCTGCAGCCCAGCTAAGTCTTAAAATTATGGTCCTTTTTTATTACTGCAATTACAGACCACATTCACCAGGCACAGCTCGCTTTCTTCCAGTCTTAATTACTATGCCACTGATATAATTTTTAAAACCTTGTTTTACAGCAGCTAAGCCAATATGGGTTATAGGTTTCATGAGCAATTGCTCACAATGAAGAAGTAAATTTTCTCATTATATATGTATATATATACATATATATAATTGTATCGTGTAGTATATAATTTACATATTATCAAATACTGCAGATTATTGTTGTTAAAAATCCTCAAATGCTATATTGTGTCCAAAATAGATGCTATTTCCTTGTAATGTCCCACAACCCACAGCACTTCCGCTCTTTCTGCCTCTCTTTTGTAATGATGCTTGAGCGTGAAAGGGATCTGTGTGAACTCCACAGTCTTCCATTCTTTGTACCTTGACCATTGCGGGTTTCTGTGTTACTCAAAGTAGAAATACCTCTGGTAAGGATTGACAGATGCATTAATCTGAGTGAAATGACAAACCGCTAAGAGTCAGTTAACTATCATTTCCATTTAGCAGAACGAAAGTGATACGCTGCCCCTATGGCTTGAGAGTAATGTAGTCCTTGGTTCTTAACCAATAAAAATGCCCTGTATAGATTTCAACTTGTGGAATAGATTTTAAATCTATTCATAAGCAGTTGGTTGTTTCTGTAATATCCATGCCATTATTGTACCAGTGAAAATGCCTTGCCAAAACAAAAGTTATTGTAACTTGCAGAGCTCAAAAGTGGGTATGTTGGTAATTATTCTTCTCCTCTAGCACCATAAATAGCACCTTCCAGCAGTAACAATTTTATTTATATTGCTCACATTGTGTTAGTTACTAGCCTGCAAGCTTATTGAATATGGGAGCAGTCCTTTCTTTAATAGTTGATGTCTTATTGCCTATGTACTATGTTGCTTTGAACATGGCATTATTTGTGTTAAAATGAAGATCATGTTCACATCAATATACTTACAGAATCATCTAGGTATTTGTTTATTTGCTGCTATGTGATTTAGAACGATTTATCTGGGAGTATTTGTAAACACATATTGTAAATTATTTTATTCCATGTGTTTCACTTCCCATGTTACTGCCATATATAATATAAGAATGGGAACTCTCAAATGTCTATTCTCCATATTTTAACTCTTGTGCATCTCTTCGTTAACCGTCATCTACTAAAAATAAAAGCTTCTTTGATGAAGACTGAGAGATGCACTTATCTACAAGCGACATGACAAATCAATAAGAGTGAGGCAAATGTTATGTTCATTTAGCAGAATAATACTGTAGACCCATTTTTGGATACCTTGATCCCAGAACAACTGTATAGTAAACGACAGTGATGCTACTGAATACTAAAACAAAGTAAGTTCATGGTTGTGGGGAGCAGATGAATACCTATGTGAATTTGTATTATCGGCATAAGCACAGCCATGCCAAAGACACCAGTGTATCAGACTCGTGAAAATGGCACATTACCAAGTTCGGACTCAAGGGAAATGGCAGGGCCTTTCCCCTATCCAAATGTGGAGTTTGATGAATGGTTGACCTTTAGCAAAACAGTACCTGCAATAAGTCTCTATTGCAACTCACCTGATGACTACGTCCCTCTGAGATGACTTCCCTAGAGAAACTCTGTACAGAGGTTTTGCTAACCCTCTTTCTCATTTACACTCTATAAAATAAAGGCTCTTAAATTTGGGGCTTCTGATGGCATCTCCACTGCCATCCTTTTCCAGCTTTATGGTTCTTGTGTCTGTCTTCCTTAAACGCCTATAGCTCCCAGTCAAGTTGGAAGGACCTGTCTGTGTAATCCATGGCAAATAGCTAGTTAAAGTCATCCAGAGAAAACGTTGTATGTTTATATGAACCACTTAATAATATTGTGGTATACTATACATGCTCATGAAATATATGTAGCAGACATAGCCGAAAACTGTGATTCAAATGATATTATGTTCCTCCGTTACTGGAAGGCCTCCTTTTTTCTTAATGGAAAAAAGATACTCTAAATCCAGGAGTTGAGGGGAGACTAAAATGAGGGGAGGGGGGGAGGCTGAAGTTGGCATGTATTTTATTAGGGAAGAACAAGTAAAGAAAAATATATAGGGATTTTGTGAATTTTTTTATTTAAAAGAGGTTTATGCTGTTGTTTACCAAGAAACTAGATTTGGTTTAATAAACCTTATGTCTATTAGTGAATTTCCTACATTTTTTCATTGCCTTTTTCTTTTGAACATGCTAGCTACAAATTTGATCTATTAATGTCATTTTGTGGTTGTGAGAGAAAAATGGAATGTTTGGTAAAATGCTTTTCAAATTCTAAAAGACCACTCAGATATGTTGCTCTGTTAACTGGTGGTTTCGGGCCAATGACCCATTAGATATGTTGACCAGTTGTTCTGACAGATTTGACAAGATGAGCTTCAGACAAATGGTACAAGTCTAAAATGGGCCCCTTTAGGCAATTCTCATTTATTCTTACTCACTAAAGCCATATTGGCTGATAAAACATGGAAGCAAAGCCACTACTTTTAATTTCCAACATTTTTCATTTCAAATAGAAAAAAAATAAACATTCTCCAAAGATACATTATGACATTGATACTGTGTCATGCTGAATTATTGGATTATTTGACATAAATTTGTGTTAACAACAAACTGATCACATTAGTTTAATTAGTTTAATTATAACCCAATGTAACATATCAATCTATTTACTACAGTCAAGGTTTCTTCACAAATATTTTTGAATATTTTAAATATACAAAGCTTTGGAAAAGCAATAGAAAACTTACTATGGTTGGGGTGATGACAAATATTTTAAGGTGTATGCTGCCTTCTTTGTGTGAACAATATCTATGTATGTATGTATGTGTATAAATATATAAATTACAATTGTATTTGAAAATTAGGAGCTTAAAAGTTTATATAAAGATAGACTTCATTACTAAAAATAGTCTCAGATTATATTGAGTTTTTTGTATGTTATTGAAAACGCTGGATAATGGATTCTGCTAATTTGGCATCAGTTTGGCATGTATATGTGTTACTATATGTATGTGCTGGAGAAATATGAAAAGAATTATCCCATAACTTCAGTGTTTATAGTATTAAGATGTATTATTGTAGCACTACTGTCCTTTTAGATATGGAAACTTCCAAATGAGACAATACACTTGAAACAATGTCTAAAATTCATTGCATAGTAATCACAAAGTTTATATGATTTACAACATTTCAAGAGAACACATTTTCAAGATTTATATTGTGAAATATCGTAGTTTCTGTATGTGAACATAAAACACATTTATATAAGCTTATATCCTTTGGTAAACTCTTTGGATCAAGGTAGAATCATTCAATAAAACATTTCAAGGAATATTGTATTTTTGAGAAGCCAAATATTGAGGAATAACTGAATATTTCACATGTTAAATTTTAACTCTCTTAAAGTAGAGGGTAAATTTCCATTTAGAACATTGCAATTATTCTGTTAACTAAGCCATCACTGTCCTCTAGATTTCTGACATTAATGTAATTATTATTAGCTTGCAAGTCTTATCTCAGACAGTAATATAGATAAAGTAAGCCCTAAGTAACATTAAATCACCCAATTTGACATTCTTCTTAGTAAAGATGGTGACATGACTATTTTGCTATGGAGGCTGACTGTAATTATAACAACACCAAGTAGGACTTTATGGATACTAGTTATTTACAAATCTATTATTTTTTCTATGTTCTTTAGTCTTCAGAGGAGATTTGTAAAAATTTGAATATCCTAGAGAGTAGCACATATATATAGTCACAGCTCTTGATTCAAAAATATAAATAGATATGTAGTCACAGACCTATATAGAAATATTAGAAATATATCAGATTTCAAACCTGAAGGTAGAGAGGGTGGGAAGTGTGCCATATCATTAAAAACTGCAAAATAATAAAGGTGCAGACAAAAAAACCTGTCAAATATCTCTAAGAAGAAAAGACAAGTTGATGCATTTGTATATGATTTAACACAAAGATAAACCAAAATACCCATGGTGGACCTTCAGTTAATAGAGTGACAACAGAAGATACCCCTGTCTTTAAGCCATCTGATGAGTAACCAGAAAACTGTCATTTTTCGGTAGGGTTGTTCCTAAAGTCTAGTACCCGTGTGCCTACCTCTTTTGGAAAGGCACTGACAACTTTCTGTGTTAGATTGCTTCCACAAATAATTTCTGTATAACAAAGACATATAAGATAGACATACGGTCTCCTCTTAGGGCAAAGGGCAAACATACTTCATGTTCCATACTTACATATGATTGAATAAAATGTATCATCATGACTGTCACAATAATAATATCCATTTGCCTATGAGGGAATTGTGTCTAATTATGTTTGAATGATGTACTTAAATACATATTTTGTCTACTTGATCTGTCAGTTACTATGGGAAATGCTTTAAAGTTATCCATCCTGCGATCCAACTCCCTATTTCTTTTTGCAATTAGTTTTTTCTCTGAGATACGCTGTAAACACATGTATACATTAAAATATGCTTACCAACACTTTAAAGTGCAAAACCACATCTTCCTGTTGAAGTGACTGTGTTTTTCTAATGACAATGCCAGTGAATTTCTGCTGCATCTCCTTATATATTTTATTTTTTCTCAGTTCCAAATGCTATAAAGTGGGACAAGCAAACACTTAGGTGGCTCACAGAACAGCAGTTAGTATTTGATTTGTAAGTGAAGTACAGAAGTGCCAGTGCTAACCGGAATCCTCAGCTTGTGATAACTTCTTGACTTCTCAGACCATGTGTGGACAGGATGTATGATGATTTTGTGGCAAACTTCTGGTCTTTTCATCACTTTTTTCCTCTATCATTAAACCATTTTAGATTCCAAATTATTGTCGCTGAATCCTTTCTTGTTAAGCTATCTGGATCCGATTTTGTTGCTAAAATTCATTTTGACTGTAGTTTATTTATTTATTTAAAAGTTTTTTTTTTCATTTTTACGTACCAACCATTGTTCTCCCTCCCCATCCACTTCTCAGAAAGGATAAGGCCTCCCATAGGGAGCCAACAACATCTGGCATCTCAAGTTGAGGCAGGACCAAGTCCCTATCCCTGTATCATGGCTGTACTATGTATCCCTCCAAAGAGAATGGGCTCCAAAAATCCAGTTCAAGCACTAGGGATAAATCCTGGTCTGGCTGCCAGTGGCTCCACAGGCAGCTCTAGTCACAGAATTGTCACCCACATCAGAGGCTCTAATTTGGTCATACGCAGGTTCCTTAGATGTCAGTTCAGAGTAAATAAACTCCCACTAGTTCTGGTCAGCTGTCTCTGTGGGTCACCCCATCATGGTCTTGACCTCTTTGTTCTTATAATCCCTCCTCCTTCTCTTCTTCTGGACTGCAAGAACTTGTCACAGTGCTTAGCTGTGGATCTCTGCATCTGGTTCCAGTTGCTTGATAAAGATTCTATGATCACAGTTTGGGTATTCACCCATCTGATTACAGGGCAAGGGCAGTCCAGGAAATCTCTCCACAATTGCTTGAAGTCTTATCTGGAGTCATTCTTGTGGATTCCTGGGAATTTCTCAGGCACCTGGTTTCTCCCTAACCCCATAATGGCTCCCTCTATAAACATATCTTTTTTTCTTGTTCTTCCTCTCTGTTCTTCCTACCACTCAACCATTCCATTCCCATATGTTTTCTTCCCTCTTCCCCTTCACTTCTCTCTTCACCCCTCTATACTCCAAATTTACTCTGAAGATCTTTTCTATTCCCCCTTCTCAGAGGCATCCATGCATCTCTCTCTTCCGGTTCTCCTTGTTACCTAGCTTCTCAGGGATGTGAATTGTAGCCTAGTTACCCCTTTTCTTTACATCTAATGTCCACTTTTGAATGAGAACATACCTTGTTGTCTTTCTGGATCTAGGTTACCTCACTGAAGATTTTTTCTTCTAGTTCCATCCATTTCTGTTAAATTTCAAGATGTCATTGCTTTTTACCACTGAGTAATACTCCATTTTGTAACTGTATCACATTTTCTTCATCCATTTTTCAGTTGAAGGGTGTCTAGATTGTTTCTAGGTTCTGGATATTACAAATAATGATATTATAAACATAGTTGACCAAATATCTGTATGGCATGAGTGTGCATCCTTTGGGTATATGCCCAAGAGTATATTGCTACTTGATCTGTGAGTTACTATGGGAAATGCTTTAAAGTTATCCATCCTGGTATCCAACTGCCTATTTCTTTTTGCGATTAGTTTTTCCTCTTAGCCTACATATTGAAAAGATATGTTTTAAACACATATATGCATTAGAATATGCTTATCAACACTTCAAAGTGCAAAACCACATCTTCCTGTTGAAGTGACTGCTTTAATGTCAGACACTGTGTTTTTCTGATGACAATGTCAATGAATTTCTGCTGCATCTCCTTATAAATCTTATTTTTTTCTCAGTTCCAAATGCTATAAAGTGAGACAAGCAAACACTTAGGTGGCTCACAGAACAGCAGTTAGTATTTGATTTAGAGATAGATTGATTCTCAATTTTCTGAGAAAACTTCTATGCTGATTTCCAAAGTTACTGTACATATTTGCACTTCCACCAGCAATTGCGGAGTGCTCCCCTCACTCCAAATACTCTGTGATCTGTGATTTTGTGATTTTGATCTTAGCCATTCTGACAGGTGTAAAATGGTATCTTAGAGTCATTTTGTTTTGCATTTCCCTAATATGTATAAGGATGTTGAGCAATATTTAATATTTTTGGCAATTTGAGATTCTTCTATTACAAAGTATCTTTATATAGCTGTACATTATTTTAATTGAATAATTTGATATTTTGATTGCAAGCTTGTTGAATTCTTTATGTATTTTGTAAATCATCCCACTGTCAGACGTGAGGTTGATAAAGATCCTTTTCCATTCTGCAAGCTGCTGTTTTGTCTTATTTACTATGTCCATTGCCTTACAGTAGCTTCTCAGTTTCAGGAGGTCCCATTTAGTAATTGTTGCTCTCAGTATCTGTGCTACTGGTGTTATACTTAGGAAACGGTCTCCTGTGCCAATGCATTCAAGGTTATTTTCCACTTTCTCTTCTATAATGTTTAGTGCTACTGGATTCATGTTGAGATTTTTGATCCACTTTGACTTGAGTTTTGTGCATGGGGATAGATATTACTGTAGTTTCTAGCCCTGCTCCAGTGATAGGAAGTTTGGATTAATTCCTGCATGATCTCAATGGCAAGGATTATTTACAAAAGAATTACCAGGATCCTCTACAGACCAACCGCATACGGGTTCCTTAATGAAGCTAGAAAAGAAATGGAATATGGCATCGTACAATAAAGATATGTAATGTAGATTTCAGAGTTAACATATTGTTTCCTACATTCAGTGCTTAAAGAACCAGCAATATAAGCTTAAACATTAACTTACTTTATAAAACTGTAGAAGGAAGAATACTATTTCTGTCTTTCTTTCCCTATAAGAAAATTAAAGGTATATTTGGTAGCCTTAGACACTATCTTAGATATTCATAAGCTCTCCTGGTATCTTGCATAATTGGAACACTCATAGAAAACGAGTTTGAGACTGATATTCAGAGGGTATTTATGTTTGATTGGTTTGATATAAATCACTCTCAAATTTTCAGTTTTACTCAGCTTCACTTGTCAGCAAAATGTGTGCTAGCCCATTAACCCTACAGAGAAATTTTCTTATGTCCACCACCACAGCTAGTCCATGTTAACAACTATTACACATCATGTCTCAGTATTCCATGTCCTTAGGCACCAGCTCTTACCCAACATCAGAAATCTGTGGTTACAGTATTGTGTATTAGTATAATGTTCAAAATTATGTTTGGGAGCTATTTCTAGTGTTACCAGTCCAAACCTTAAGAGCATATGTTAGCAGCAACTGCATTTGTTGTTGGAAATGCACACATGCACGCTGTGGTATTCATCAGAGATGTAACCGGAAATAGTCATAATATGACTCATTTTCTATTCATCATATAAAAAAGTACAAAAGGAGGAGTTAATTTTAATAATGTATATTTTACCCAATGTATTCAAAATATTATCACCTCAAGTTAAATCACGAAAAACATCCCTGCTTTGTTTTGTTTCTATGTATTCTCAATTTCCTATATTATTGTATATTTAAGTTATATCTCAACACAAATACTAAACTTTGTTATAAGAAGTTTAAGTCTAAAATAACTTAGAATTTAGGAAGCAGTTTCACATATCTAATAATTTCAGCTTTTGAACTTTTTTTAAAAAAGGAATCAAAAACTTTAAACTGTGTTCTTAATATTCACCACAAGAATTTTTTTCACTGAAACCATCACAACACTTTAGTAGGTAATTATTTGAAACCCAAAATAATTAAACCTTATTTTTCAAAAGACAAAAAAGGAGAGATAGAGAATACACAGGAAAGGATTTAATGATATCAAAGATACACACATAGCTCATAGCTCAGCACCACAGAAAAAAATTCAGTACCAGCTACTTATAAACAGGAAGCTGAAAGGCAAAGAAGACACAGAGTATGAGTGAGTACAGAGTTAACAACAATTAAATACAAGTTCTTCAATGACGCCTATACAAATTTCATGAGCTAAGAACAATGCACGGCAAATAAGGATTATTTTTGGCATCCTTGGAGAACATTGTCAATACTATTCTTGGATAGTCTGAGAATTCTTAAATAGCCTAGAACAGAAGTAGCACAAACGATGAAGAATAGACGCCTCCACATCCTACCTACCAAGTAGTAAACTGAGGTGACTAAGAGCAGGTGCCAACAGCAGATACTCTGGCTGGCTGCAGCTACATCTTCAGGTTGTCAAGACTTTTAAACTAAGAGAAAATATTTAAAAGCTTAAATTCTAATTTGAGATGAATTATCATTAAAGTTTTAAGCAAAATGATATTCCCAGTCATAACGTTCATAGGAATAAAAGAATCACATTTCTGTGTTCTGTTTTTGCAACTTATCTCATGGTGTATTTCCTCGTCAGTTTTTAAACTTTTGTTTTTCCCTGTCCCTGGCTTCCTGTTTCCCACAGGAAGCTGAACTCAGTAGGCCCATTTGAGGTGTGTGATATAATACTTCTCTATGTTCATAAAAAGCAGAAACTCTTGTCAGAAATTTCTATTCAAATGAATGATTAAGGGGAAGTAGAATGAGTGATAACCAAAACAATTCTCAACAAAGAGACTGATGAATAGAAATCTAGTACTACACAGCAGAGCTTCCACAAGGGTTCAGAATTCTAACAATTCACTTAAGGAGTTGAGATAGAACCAACAAGTCCCCAAACATTATCTTTTATTAATTATCTTTAATAATATAATTATTTTATTATCTTTCCATAATTAAATGAGACAAAAGGGAGGATCTAATGAACTTAGACTCATAGCCACAGAAATAATGCGAGCAAGAGACCTTGGTCTCGAAACAGAAACCCCCTTTATTCCACATCTTCACATCAAACACTCTCATCTGGTTATTCGTTCTTCCTCCTTCAATCTGTGACACAATGAGAGGCTAGAATCTTAAAAGGTGCTTTGAACAGACTGCAACCTTGTGTTGAGCCAGGGAAAGGTGAGCTAATGAGAGTGGTACCCTGAACCTCAGAATACAGCGCTAGAAAGATTAGCACCGAATCACATTATTCCATCTTCACTTATACCCAAATAAGTAAAGAGGCCACCTGGCAAGGATTTTCCCCATGAGTAATGACATGGAGACCATTATAATAAACACTTGTCTTTGGCAGAAAGAAGTTAGTGAACGTCGTTAGATACAGGTTGTTCAAACGTAGACAGGATCCTCCTAAATGAATGATTCATCCATAGTAATGACACTAATTCATTATGAAGTTTCAGTTTATACCTATTTTCATTTTTTTCCAATCTGTTTCAGCGCAATTGAAAGGGTAGTTTGTTGTGTTGTTGTTTTAAAATTTTGTTTTAAGTGCATAATTTTACTCCATTTGTGCCAGCCAAATGCCCAAACACCTTCATTAGAAACAAAGCAAATCTGCTCGACAGTACTCTGAACAGCAGGCACTGTATGCTTTATTGAACAGAAAAGCCTTAACAAACCTTAGCTCGCACACATGTTCACTCTGCCTGTGTCTGTTTATGTTCCCGAGCTTCCTGGAAATGTGGGTGCAACAACAAAGTGGTGTTTAGCTACCCTACTTTTTTGGCCAGGTGGTTGATTATATGGTTTGGCATATTTTTTGCAGGTGGTATACAAAATCATATATACCAGCTGCTCAGCCCACGGAGTAATACTTTGCTAAATGACACAGCCCCAGCCGTACCTAACAGCCTATAATGATGCTAGAGTGATATCTTCACTGGATTCATTTAGGTCTGCAAAGAATTCTCTAAGAAAGACATTTCCCTGCCTTCATTTCTGTTTCATGCTGGGTAATGTTGGCAAGAATTATTCATGGCACATGTGAGCAATTCAAAGAAATATTGTAAAAGGGAAAAAATAAGCAGCAAGCCAGCTTTGTAGAGGTGTGCTATCTGCTTGATGACTTGGCATGCTGCCCCTGGTTGGCACAGCACCCTGGCTGCTGGCACAGGGGACGTTAGATATACTTGCCATTGGGCCTCTCCATCGCTACTTGCTGTGCACGATCAATATCAACTCACTGCATAAACAACCAGATGAACCTTGTATCTGAGGGATAGCAAATAGCATTTGAATTATTTTACATAAATCTGAAAATGTAATCGTAGTTGACATTCCTATTAGTATTATATCTGAGCACGATGATCGTAATTGAGTAACATTAAATTTAGTTTATTGAACAGCAGTCCACTGCCCGGTTTACTGTGGCTATGATCTGTGTAATGAAACCAGCAGAACGAAAAATTCTCTCAGTTGGTACACTTCCTGGAGAGCAGCCAAAGTATTTATTGCTATTTGTGCAATTAATGGTCATATTGATTCCTTTTCTTTCCCCTAGTAAATAGTAGATAAGTTGTGCTATGTTTTCTTAGCTCTTCAAGGTTTGTTTCAGCTGTAATTAATGTGACTATAAGAACAATGCTAAAATTGTTCATAGTTACTGGATTTCATCTATGCAACATTTGCAGCTCACACATTGCACTGCCTTGAAATGATTAAATTGATAAGTGGCTCTATTGCCAAAATAATCCCATATGCCGAAGTATGATTTATTAACATTCAAAAATCAGAAGGCAAAACTTCACTAGCCAAAATGCTGTGGTGGTTAATCATCTGTTCTTCCAGCTAATTCCATAATCCTCAATGTGACAATCAATTCATCATGCTGAAATGGCAAATTCTTCTAAATCATATTTCCAAGTTCTACATGCAGTCGATAAAATATATTGCACATTTCCCATAAATTATGTGATATAATGTTAACTTATTTTTCAAATTAAAAACTTTAACTAGCTTATGTGTTTATCCATTGTGCATGTAAAGCAATGAGACTCATGTTGGCCCATCTAAAAATCACACGACACATAAGGAAAGGATGCTTGAAGTCTCTGTGGAAAGAATACATGGGGACATGGGGCAGATCTTCTGCAAAATAGCCAGATGCTCTTAGTCCTTAATGTTGAAGATTCCAAATTCTTTGCTGATGTATTTTCTAGTTTTTAAGAAGTGGATAAAAGAAGATAAATCCATTTTGTCGTAGTTTACTTTAACATAATCCAAATACAACGCTTATTTCAGAGCCATCAACCTAATTTCATGAAGTTTGAGAGAGGATTCCAGAGATTCTCCCTTCATTCCTTTCTCTCTAAGGTCTATTTAGTGTCAACAATAATAAATAAAACCTGTGGTGGAAAATGTAGGCAGAAGGACACGTGTGGAAGGTTGATCAGGGTACAAAGCTTCAATAATATGGTGACAATAAGATCCATTCTGTGCAATAGAATGACGAACAGTAATGTACGGTGCATTTCAAAAGTTATGTTAACTGATCTTAGATCATTTTACTGCAAGAAAATGAAAAATCTTTGAAAATACAGGTATGTCTAATGGTATTTGGTTATACTACAATGTCTGTAGAATATATGTGTATGTGTCTGTATGATGTATGAGCCAAAATAATTTAAAAATAAGAAACAGCTAAAACATAGACATATAGGTCTCTCTGTCACATCTGATGCACCCAGCATGCATAACTATATTCATAATTGTAAGCAAGATATTTTCCTTAAGCAGATATGACCAATGATGTTCTATTGAAATCTGAAACTCTTTAATTTATATATGTGAAGTGTGTGCACAGCAGAAAAATCAATGGAACTCTATTTTACAAATCAAATTAAATTATGTGCTTGCAGGTGTTTTCAAGTTATACCTAAAAAGAGATCTTATAGACATACTTAGGACTAGAAAAGCCATTAACAAAAACGCTTAAGAAAAAGAGTCTGGGTTCTGAACGTCCGTACTACATTTTATTTCCAGCTTAGATCTTTTACTGCGCATATAAAAAGCAACTCATAACTTAATCTACCTGACTAATTCTTCTTCACCTCAATAGTCTGACTGTCCCTGAGTTGAATGTATAACTTCTTACCAAGCAGAAGTCCTGCCAAATCACGTTATTAAAATGACAGGGTAACATCTATGGGATGTACAAAGAAAATGGGGGAAAAGCATTATTTCATAGTCATATACCTACCACAGAATCATAGGATTGTAATTATATACTAAAATTATATAATTATACATAGTTTGCTTTTTTGAAATAATGTATTACCATACAACAAAGTATTCTGTTCTTGAATTTTAGTTAATAATGTTTGCATGAGGGAAACAGTTGTTCTAGAAGAGAAATTTTGACTTAAAGAACAATTACCATTAAACTAAAAACTATTATATCCCAGAGTTATATTTAGTTTAGCCACTGTACAAAAGCAAGCCAAAGTGGAAGGTTCAGGACAAGAGGGAAGAACGAGCTGGCAGAATGAAACTGTCAGCATTTGCCCGGGAACCTGAGGAGACACAGACAGGCATCTGTGATTAGCAGAAGCTGGAGACGGTATGTCTTTCCCCAAGTTGAAGCCAAAAACTATTCATAGTGCTCTTGACTGAGCTACAAAAATGCACTAAAGATCCGTATGTCGCAAGTGGGATGAATGCTGCATTTGCACTATAAGGACTGCTGTGGAGCCGTTGTGTTTCATTCACAAATTCTTCTATCAGCAGCACAAACTCCATTGATTGCATAACCGAAGTATGGCTGTTAGGATGGCGTCTCTTACAGCAGTCTCCTAAGGTTGTGTACTAGAAGAGAACTCGGGACTTAGGGCGTCTCACAAGTCCTGAGTGACATTTATTCTAAATTCTCAACACCTTTAGTTTCAGAGAATTCCAAATGAGAACGGAAGAAATGCAGGTGCATTGCAATCAAGGTTATGTATTTCACCAGTTAATATTATGTGACTGTATGCCACTGCAATTAAGAGAAATACTGAAATCTCATGGCAAATGCTAAGAAAAGAAGTCAGTTTGTATTGCTAAAAAGTCAGCAGAGTAATGCATTGTTAATATTAAATATTTATTTAATAGAACCTTCATCCGAAGATGGATGGCGATATAGACGGAGACCCACATTGAAGCACCGGACTGAGCCCCCCAAGGTCCAAATGAGGAGCAGAAGGAGGGAGAACATGAAAAAGGAAATCAGAACCGCGAGGGGTGCGTTCACCAACTGATACAAGGGGACTGATCTAATGAGAGCTCACCAAGGCCAGCTGGACAGGGACTGAACGAGCATGTGATCAAACCGGATTCTCTGAATGTGGCTGACATGGGGGCTGACTGAAAAGCCATTGACAATGGCACTGGGTCTTGTTTCGTCTGCATGGACTGGCTTTTTGGGATCCTAGTCTGCTTGGATGCTCACCTTCCTAGGCTTGGAGGGAGAGGGGAGGAACTTGAACTTTCCACAGGGCAGGAAACCCTGACTGCTCTTTGAACTGGAGAGGGAGTGGGGGGAGGGGAGGAGAGGGAGTGGGGGGAGGAAAGGAGAGGGAGTGGGGGGAGGGGAGGAGAGGGAGTGGGGGGAGGGGAGGAGAGGGAGTGGGGGGAGGAAAGGAGAGGGAGTGGGGGGAGGGGAGGAGAGGGAGTGGGGGGAGGGGAGGAGAGGGAGTGGGGGGAATGGGAGGGTATGGGGAGGAGGGGAGGAGGTGGAATTTTTTATAAACAAACAAATAAAAAAAAGACAATGAACTCACTGAAATAAAATAAATAAATAAGAAAATTCAAATGAAATTAAGAAAAAAAATCTCAAACCAATGGAAAAATTTTTCTCCAAGACACTGAAAATGTGTGTTAAAATGAACAGAAGGAAGAAGAGAGCCAAATAATGATGGAAAAAGAAACCAATAAAACAGAAACAGTAGAGAAACACTACTGTAAAATTGTTTGAAACAGGAAATAAAACTGAAAAATTTATCAAAGCACTAAATAAAATAAGGGGCAGAACTTAAGTCAACCAGAACATATTAAGATAGGAAACATTGCTATTGATAATATATAGATGGATTAGAAAATAGCAGTGTCCACAAAACAACATTCTAGGTTAAAACTTCTGCATAGAATTATGATAGAATATTATAGAAAATAAAAACACTTGATAAACATCCTCAGAAACAGATCATCATAATTATTAAAAATATAATGAGAAATATATCCGTGAATATAAATAGATGGTCAAACTTTTGCACTAAAAATGCAAAATTAGACAGTAAAACTCATGATGCATTCTGGGAGAAATAACACTTATCAGTGAAAAGGACCCTCTGTCAGAAAAAGCATGTCTCCCATCAAATCCCAAGCCCCATATTCATTTATGATTCTCAAAGGCTGAAAATGTGTCTTTTTTTATAGTCCAATCACAATCTGTGTTGAAATTGTCTGCCAATTTTTATATCTTTTAATGCCAATAGTCTTCCTCTTGGTATTTGTACTGTTTATCACATAGTTAGAATTTGCCGAACAGCTGCATAAATACATGCAAAATCAAACATAAGACATGAAGTTTCTTGCAGCACATCACCGAACTGATAACTGAGAGTTAATCAAACATCAATGGCTTGAGTATATTCGTGCAGCCTTTTACGCAACCCTACATGGACAATCTATAATAAAATCAAGAGGGGGACTTCCACTCCACAACCCAGTCTCTTGGGTCAGATAACCTACAGGGATTTGAGTCCCTGACTGCTTCAGGTGAGGAAGACCTTCATGGAACCATGGATCAGTTTCATAAGCTAAAGTAGAAACCAAGATTTTGACCCCTGTGACATAATTTAAGGATGTGAAGCTCCAAGCAACTCTGTGCTAATGTTTGTCACTCAAATTTCTTCACCCAAACTATCTTCTGCATGTTCTGCTCACTTGGAGTTTTGTGTGGATTTGTACAGTAAGATTTTAAGTGAAGTAACTGTAAATTAATGACCCAAGTGTGTCTCTGAGGTTAGTGGTCAAAGTCCTATTGACTTCCCAAGTATACTGTGGCTAATTCCAGGAACTAAAAGCATCCTTCAGAGAGCCAATATGCATGTCAAAAACAACTTGTATACTTTCTAATCAATGATATCTCCCAATAGTCGACTTTTTTAAAATTGAACTTTAGAAGGTGGCAAGGTAGACCCTGCTTAGTTGCAAGAACTGTAGCAGAAACATTTGCAGGTGCCATAAAACACTAATGAAACAGACCTGTTTAGTTGGATTTTTAAAATCTATTTATCAGTTTTTTTTTCCTAGAGCTGCACCAGTACACTCAAACTTTGAGAACGCAATAATTTGAAATTTTCTGTGACTAATAGTTAACGATATTAACATCATTTGAATGCAATAAGAAAGCAGGCATTCAGCGTGTTTGTTCCAATGAAGACGGAAGATGTGCACTCTGGGGTTTGCACTATGTTGGGCATATTACAGGTATATGTGCATCTTTCCTTTATAAAACTGAAAAATCTGTACTCTCAAAAACTCTAATACCAACATATACCCTCACCTCCTCTATTGACAATTACCACTTCCTTTTTGTCTCTATAAATTTGACAATTTTTTTTCAGTTTTAAAATTTTTACATATATTTTCTTTTCTTGTTTAAGACTATAAGTACGAAATGTGTTTGTGTGTACATGTGCATGCATGCTTTCATATGGGTGAGTGTGTATGGATGTTAGCAGGCAACTTAGATATCATTCTTTACCTTCCACCTTGGGACAGAATACTTTCTTGTTTACTATTGTGCATACCAACCTAATTGTCCTATAAGTTTCTGAGAATTTTGTCTGCATCTCTTATTTTTCTTTAGGAGAACCAGGTTTTTGTTTTTTTTTTTTTCTTGTCCCTTCCATATCTATGCTTGTCTACTGTATACATGTCCCAGCCAGGAAACTATGAATGGGATTTTTTTGGTCTTTTGTAGATAAAAGATTCATGAATGAGAAATACTATTTTTATCTTTAGTGTTAATTCCATAGTGAATGTATATTAATTAGAAAAGCATTCGAAACTTGAGAGACATATGTTATGACTTAGATTATTCTTACTGGTACACATATCAGAAATGCTCTGTTTTGTTAGTTTATCTTTGTAGTTAGCTCTTTCCTCAATACTCTGCAGTTAGTTCTGCTTCAAAATATCAGAAACTATTATTTATGATTGGTATGCCATTTTGTAGCATTTTGCCCAGATGGATTCTCAAAAATCTTTGCATTAATGAATAAATAAACGTAAAAGAAATAAAACTTTAGAGCTATTCCTAAGTCACTGCAACTCTGTTCAACTATGCAGAATTATTTCCTATTGCCTCAGAAATGTTGCTTACTCAATATTCATATGTCACTGTTGCTCATCAACTGGTTTGTTGGGTTAATGATTTGGTCATTTCTTGAAGAGACAGTGATTTCACCTAATAAAATCAAAGATACTGATGTCACCTGAATTTAGATTAGACAAATATTGCACCTTTCTCCTGTGTTTCTCCATTTTGTTTATGGAGTGTGAAATACATAGCCTCGTGCTGCTTCTGCACCTCTCAATCATGCGCAACCAGCAATATACTTTATGCACCATTTCTGCTAACCTTGGTAAATTAGCAAGGTATTTGGGTAATCAGGCAATTGAATGTTTGCATAGTTTATCACTTTATCACTTTATATGAAAAAGGAAATGTGTTAAGGGGGATTAAGCAAGAAAATGGCTTCACATGGTTTATATTTAGGATATTGCTAGGCTAAAAGGAGAAAAAAATTAAAAACGATGCCGCGTGCATCATTAAAAGCATGTTGGGTTTCTTTAGTACCATGGTAACACAAAACCACTCATACAGGCCATTTTTTTTTCTTGTCAGTGAGCAAGAAGAGAAACCCGATTTTTTTTCTTTTGTCTTTTCTTTTCATTTGAGACCATGGGTTCACTTTGAATTCCATTACTTGTTATCAGTGTTTCCTTTAGCTAAGATTGCAGTCCTTTGAGAACAATGTTGACAGCTTTGAGCTGACAAAGAATCATAATCAGTGCAGAAGATCCGATATCAGGAGAAAGATTCCATGTTTATAGTAGTGGAGACCACACACTGTGATGGTTTGCATTAGAAGCTCAGCAAGTGTAGTATGCAAAACTAAATCACAGCCATGAACTAGAAGAATCGAGGATTTGAAAAGGTCATGTTTGTTCAAGTATCTGTCTATTGTGTTAAAACAAAACAGCATTTCTATCGTATTTTACATGGGGCTTGGTACTAAATATATGAATTCAGTGGTTTCACATTATTTGTGAAAAATGACAATGCTGTTTAATATCAACAGCATTTGATGTCAGATGTGGAAGCTAAACACAGAAAGAAAAAAATGACAAAGGGTAAGTCTTATAAGTATGTAGGGGAATAAAATAAAACACATGTTACTCGCGTGTTAAATTGGTGAGTAAACCAATCTCCAATATAAAGACATAAAGGGATTTTATACACAACTTAAAATCACTTATTTTAAAAGGTTCACTGAAGTAACTACAAAACAGCATCAAATTCCCCTCATAGTTAGATAGACTTTACAAATTGAATGGAGAATGTGATTTTTAAGGGAAAATAGATTAGTTCTCTCTAAGGAAAGTATCAAGTATCTAAATGTTCATTTTTTAATGCTCCCATTCATCTCTACTTTGTATTTGTTTGAGATCTTTGTCACTCTTGTTTTTTCTTGTAACTCACTCTTTCATCTTCCAAAAACATTTGTACCCACAGGCCGCTGGAGAGTCAGAGGTAGTATCACCTCTTTCAGAGGAATTTACATAGTACTGGAAGAGATGTACACATACATAATCACAGCAGCACTGTTAGGATTCTCAGAGCCAGGGAGAAGAAAGCATTGTGTTCACTGGAAAGACTCACAAAGGGGCTGCGTGGGAATCTCTGTTTCTTCTATGGACGCACACTCATCATGTAAATAAATGCATTGTTTCCAGCAGAGTACAGCACATAAAATGCAAGGAGAAGACAATAAGCAACTTGCTGAGACTGACTTCCAGAAAGTGTATGAGAAATAGCTGAAGGGAAACAGAAGAAGGAGCACAGTACAGATGTCCTCAAGGTTAGTTGGGTTTTGTCCTTTGGGGAAGTCTTTGAAGATAGGAAGCAGGAAGTGATGGCTATAGGGCTTGGATTTTAAAGGCATGTGGAAGATGGTTCAGAGAAAAACGAGAAGCTGACAAAAGGATCATTTACGACATAGAATACTTTCTCACTGCTAAAACTTGTATTCCTAAAATTCCTTTTTAATTTATTTTTAATTAGGTGTATGTATGTTCACATAGCTGTGGGTGCCCCTCAACACAGTGCAGTTTACCCAGAGTGCTTAAAATTGAACTTGGGTCCCTGTAAGAAAAGCATGCCCTTTTAATCATAGACTTAGTCTATTCTCAAACTCAGTCAGATAGTATTACATTTGGAGTAGACAACAGTCAATGAAGAATGATAATATTAGGTCAAAATGTTAAAAATAGGAGACTAAGTGGGATAACTCTATCAAAATACGGGCAACCCAAGGCACAGGGAACATCAAGGAAGAAGAGAACTAGTAAAAAAAGAAATGGGGTCGGGAGAGAACGGAGAAGAATGTTGTAGAGCACTGTCTTCTGGATATGGTCCTGTGTCCAGGACAATTTTATTTCAAATTGACACAAGCCAGAGTCATAGAGACGAGAGAGCCTCAGGGAGCCTCCATAAGATCCAGCTGTAGGCAGGCTACAGGACATTTTCTTAATTAGTAATTTATAGGGGAGGACACAGCCCATTAGGGGTTGGTAGCTAAACAGGGTTTTATAGATAGATAAAAAGACTGGAAGGCTGTAAGGAACAAGTGAGTAAGCAGCTCTCCTCCATGGATTCTGCATCAGCTCCTGCCTCCAGATTACTGCCCTGCTTGAATTCCTGCCCTATCTTTCTCTGCGGATGAATAGCAATGTGACCTTACAGCTAAATAAATCCTGTTATATCCAAGTTGCTTGGTCATGGTGTTTGTGTTTCATCACAGCAATAGTAATTCTAAAAAAACACATGGCTATTGTCCTCAAACGGTCACAGCAGATGTGGGTATCTAAATAAAGCTTTACCTACACAAGGTAAAGCCTGCCAGAACTCTCCATAGATGATGGAGATGTACTCTAGATAACATCCTTACTGAGGAGTTCATGGTTGTGATAGGCTAAAGGGAGGGAGAATTGATGTGGGATTTCTGTCTGTATGCTGTGATTACCATTAATGAATAAAGAAACTGCTTTGGAACTATAGCAGGGCATAACAGAGCTAGGCAGGAAAAACTAAACTGAATGCTGGAAGAAAGGAGGAGGAGTTAGAAAGAAGCCATGGAGCCCCTGCCAGAGACAGACATGCTGAAATTTTGCTGGTAGGCCACGACCTCATGGTTATGCACAGATTAATGGACATGGCTTAAAGTAAAATGTAAGAGTTAGCCAATAAGAAGCTAATGAGCCAATCAGTTTTTTAATTAATATAGTTTCTGTGTGATTATTTTGAAACTGAGCTGCTAGGTAGTCAGGAACAAACAAGCAATTCTCCTTAAAAAAAAAAATTAGCATGCCAACATGGCCAACTAAAATCCACGTAAAACCTGAGAAAGCTTGAAAAAGATTTCTAGACACCAAAGAACAGAGTTAAGCATGTTTGGTAGCAGCATTTTCTTGGGTGGACTCAGTTTACTAAAAGCAAGCAGAAGCATGGTTCCATTAAGAGAGGTTTTCCTGATACAGCAGTAGTAGAAAAAAGTCGTGGTTTTGAAACGCCAGCTTTCTGGGCTGTGCTGCCAGTGCAACCTTTGGCTCTTTCAGGAAAGACCAACCTTTTAAATGGGGTTTGTAAGCACCACGTTACAAACTGCATAATGGCTCAACGTAGACCCGCAGCATACTTGAAACTGGGGCAGGGTACCCAGCTTGCAGAGGTGGTGAATGGACTTCCACCATGTTGGACTAGGCAGAGAAAGCAGGCAATAAGAGATATGAGTGACAAAGAAAGAAATTCATTATTTAGTGTGGCCACACTAGAATGCAGGGGACTGTAGTGTCCCAAGACCTGACTTTGACATCACCCATAAGAGCTTTTGGGTTATATAAATGGGGGGAAAAAAGCAAGGGACATGCAATAGCAGAAATACTCAGCCAAGCAGTTTTCATCATGTTGAGGTCTGGGTATTTCTTATTTTGTTCAGGTTCTAGGAGTTCCTGCTAACTATTAGAAAATTATCAATTCTCAAAGAGCAACTGAACTTCTAAGCATTCAATGTTTAACCCCTTATAGGATAACTGTTCCAGCTAAGGGTAAACTTTATCAGAGATTTATTCTTACTGGAATCTTCATGTTTATAGTCTTGAAATGGGTTTGAAGAGCTTAGTGGAATTCAGTTTTATCGACCTTGTAGTGTCAGTTTTTTGACAGGGATTCCTTAAGTCATTAACATGTCTACATGTAGAATTGAACAGGAATCTGACTCAGTTGAAGGTAGCAGGAATCAGAGTGAAGGTTCAGATGCTAAGCTTTTACCCTGCTTTTAGTTACCTGTCAGATTTCTACTGGGCAGTGAAGAGTCAGTGCCCTTTACCAAAAGCTGCTTCTAAATCCCTGCTACATTAGTACTGCTTAAGCATTGTCAATCTGCAGAGCCTACGATCAGCAAGAGAAGCCTATAGTGTTTGTAAGGTCACTGCAATGCTTTGCCTGCTGTGTGTGTGATAGTGATCAGATTCTTTTACTCTATTGATCCTACATTTTCATTCTGGCTTCATTTCTGGAATGATCAGCACTCACATTTTCAAACCCACTCTATCTTCATTCTTATTGAAGTGTTTACTTAGTCAGTAATACAAGCCCTTGCCGAGAATCTGACATTTGGAGTATTTTGTTACCTACCTACCTGCAATCTTAGCATTCAAGAGGTAGAAGCTGATGGATTATAAGTTTGAGACAAGCATGACTTACAAAGTAAGACTCTTTCTCACAAAAAGGAAAGAAAGAAAGAAAGAAAGAAAGAAAGAAAGAAAGAAAGAAAGAAAGAAAGAAAGAAAGAAAGAAAGACAGAAAGAAAGACAGAAAGAAAGAAAGAAAAGGAAAGGGAGAATAAAGGGAGGAAGGGAACAATGGAAGAAAGGAAAGACAAAAGGAAAATATTTGACATTTTTCTCTACTAGGTGAAGAAAAATCTGACTACAATTTAATGGAGGGATACTTAGAGGTAACACAGAATTATTCCTAATAGTACAGACGTTACAGTGATTGTAAGACTTGGTACTATGGGAGACATTACTAAAATGAAGCCATGGGAATCACAAGTTTGATTTTTCAGTTTCTCATTTCTCAGTTTTAAACTCCTAAAGTTCCTAAATCTGTGTTCAGATGACCACTTGAATCTTAATACAAAGAACAATAGCTCTTGGTTTTTGGCTTTGCTTCTGGTAGCAAAGAAAAATCTACTTTTATTCAATTACAAGTTCATAGCTTACCAAATAGAGAAATACTTTGAAGTTGTTATAAAAAATAATTTTGCCATATCAAGTAGATTACAGGAATCAAAACATCTTGTTTGTTAAAAAATTTTATAGTCAATATGTTGTAATTAGCCTGGTCATTCAGTGTGAGCCTATGCTGTTCTCTTCATTTATTAATATAGGTGAATTTCCCATAAGTATTTGAAATACCCTAAATATTTGGAAGCTACTGGTTGAAATATTTATATACATTACCTCATTCTATCTATAGTTCAAATAGATATTTCTATCTTTATGATACTGAAAACAAAACTGACATAAATAAAATAATTTTCAAATTTTACTATACATATTATTTACTTTCACAAAGAAGAAAATATCAAATAATTTTCTACAGTCAGCTGGATGGTTTATATTTCAAACAGAAATGTATGGCTCACACTTTAAATACTTCTCATTTCAACTTTTTGATTTTACTTATTATTTTGTAGGTTGTATATTCACATATTTTATTGTATGCTTTGAAAAGTTCATATATCAATACTGTATTTACATATTTAAAACCACTCTTTCCCAACTCTTTCTGAACTACCTCTATAGAGTCACATTTTAATTTAAAGTAACAAAGTCAACCATTATCTTAAGTTTTGCTGATTTAATTATGTCATTTCCTAGAACTGAATGTTTTCATTCTATTTGAGCATTTGGCGTACTCTGTTCTAACTTTATACAATGTGTGAATGATCCAATTTGTGGATGATCCTTTTGACAGTGTTTTAGTTAGGGTTACTATTACTGGGACAAAACACCATGACCAAAGAAACTTGAGGAGGCAAAGAATATAATTCCACAGCATTATTGATCAGCAAAGGAGTCAGGACCAGAACTTCAACAGAGCAGCATGCTGGAGGCAAGAGTTGATACAGAACCCATGCTTGGGGTGCTCCTTACTGGCTTGCTCCTGTGGCTTTTCTCAGCCTGCCTTCTTACAGAACCAAGGACCACCAAGCCAGGGATATCACCACCAAGAAGGGACTAACTGGGTCCTCCCTCATCAATCACTAATTAAGAGAAGGCATTATAGCTGGATCTTATGGAAACATTTTCTCAAATGAAGATCCCTCCTTTCAGATGACTCTAGCTTCTGTCACATGAATATAAAACCAGCCAGGACAGACAGAATCATTAGCAGTCTAGTTTCTATGCATGGCATTTCACAACTGACACCACAATATTGTGGCACATCGCAGTAGTAGTGACCAATATATTTATAAATTTAAATCACTGGGTTCTGAGAAAAACAAAAGTTTCACTTAGATTTAGAAGTGATGACGGTCAAGAGTCACAGGCCAAGAATCTGGGTGTCTTGGTGAAGGATCAGGGTGGTAAGAAATATTACAGGCAGACAGTGTAAAAGGTAGCATAAGAAGAAACTCTCTGGAATTCGCTAGTATGGAATATTGGAGCCTAAACAGTGTCATGAGACTGTCCTCATATAAAGATGATGCAAGTCAGGTCCCGATAACAGTAAAAGCGATGTCCATTGAAGAGACACGGAAACATTTAAATGAATAATTATAGTAACAATAGCAAATCTTGATTTAAAGAATATACTAAGTTTCTGTACTTGGATAGTCTAAAATCAAGCTAGTTATGTGACTGAAGTTACTTTTTATAGAACAAATAACTTAGCAATAGAACAAAATAGTAACTTTATAATTAGAAAAGTTTTGCAGAGAGTACATGGTTCAAGTTGTCAAAGACAACTTTATCAGTAATGAACAAATCAAAAATATACTTTATTAGAGAAAATATTGTATGAAGAATCATTGTATCAGTTTTGTGGTATTGTCCCTGTGTGAGTTATCTTTCTATTGCTGGACGAAAATACCATGACCAAGGCAACTTATCAGAAGAAGGGTTTTTCTGAGCTTATTGTTCAAGGTAGATAAGAGGCCATGGTGACCAAACAGAGATTGCAAGCTTGGCAATTGAAACAGCAAGCTGAGAGCTCACATCTTGAATGACTGCCAGGAAGCCACAGAATGCACTAGAAATTGTGGAAGGGCTCTGAAAACTCAATATTTTCCTCAAGTAACATACTTCTTTCAGCAAGGGCACACTTTATAAACTTACATCAACAGTAACACCAAAATCAGAGCCTATGGGAAATAATCTCAATCAAACCAACACACTGGCAAATATTCACCCATAAAATTTAATTGTCAGGAAGCCACAGACAATTCCATACTGAAGGATGTCCTAATCTGGCTTCAATCTGCTGACATATTGAAACCATGAAAGCATGTCAAAGACTGAATAAGCCACAAAATGTAAAGTAAAATCTAAGACTTCTGACTGCATACAAGTATATTTGAATTATATCAATTCTCTTTCAAGATATATGAGTACACACAATAGTTTACGATAAAATAAGTGTATCATTTAATATAGAACAAATCCAGAGCAAAAACTCCAACCACAGTTAAAGGATACTGGCATTATTTACTTGCTTTGTGAAAGTCACAGGGTAGGAACTTTTTCATCCTTCAGGGCATTGGCAAAGTTCTATTCCATGTTCCTAGTCTTCTTCATCTCAGGGTCAGCAACTGCTTCTTCTGCTTCTTATGCAGTGATCTCATGTCCGTCCATAAATAGATCAGGTTCTCTGTATTTAAAGATTTATGTAATCAGATATGGTCCATGTTGTTAATTCCAATTAATCTTTAAGGACCTCAAGGTCTTTATTTTAATCAATCATATTTTTGCTATAAAAGAAAACATACTCACTGATTGTAGGTGTTAAAGCAAACATCTTTTCCTTTGTAAGTAAAGGATATTTTTTTAATTACGGATAATGTGTGACTTCAAATAAATGTATATTCTCCAGAGGGATAAACCAATATGAACCAGTCTTTGGAAGCTTGGGAGAAGAAAGACATTACATCTTGCTTTACACTAAAGATTAAGACAGCATGAGTTAGCTAAAGGGTTTATAATAACCGGTTTCTTTCTTATAATTTTAGGGTTTTGAATTGTTTCATTCAATTATTGTTCAACACATTTTCTTTTTTGAAATGTAAAGTAAGAAAAAAAAAACTAGTCTGTTTCTTGTTACGCGTTATTCACATTACCTGAAAAACGAAGTAAACACAATCATACAAGAAAGTATAATGAAACTGAAATATATTTTATTTAGCTCCTTTATTCAATACTTTTTAGCAAAAAAGAATGACAACTATTTTAAGTTATTTTTGATTTATTTTTTATAATTTGTTTAAATTACTTTTTTTGGAAATTCTTTGATATGAACAGTTTCATTAACAGAAACCTTCACACTATCTGACCAACTGAAAAATAAATCGGGTCAAACATCCCAAAAGAATACAGCAATTAACTTAAATATCACATTGAATCAGTTTTGCTAACACAGGTACCACGTACACAATGTCTGGTTTCTTTGAAATGTTCAGGCTAACAATGAGTGAGACAGAACACCATCCATTCATCAGCCAGTGACATGGTCAAACAGTGTTTACATGTAAGGTGAGCACAGTGTGGGGGTGGGGTCGGGTGGTGGGGGCTGGGGGTGTTTTCCCAACCAGAAAAGCCACAGAGAACACTTATAGGCTGATACAAACTGTAAATGTCAAACTTCTAGACAGAGGGAAGATCTGAGTTTTGCACAACCATTAACCAGTAGAAACAGGAATAATGCCTCTAACACCGTGAGAATTTGATCTTCCCTGAGAAAAGTCGGTCATTGAAATGATTTGCTTCCTTTGTTGTGTTTCAGATCGAAAATTCTACAGAACAGAATGCACCCTGCTTAACTGAAATAATACATTAAGTTTTTAGATTGTTGACATTATTCTTTGCTTGGTGTATTTTTAATTATTTAAATTTTTCCTTTGATGATAATTTTAAAAGGCCCATTCGTTTATTGTAAAATAATTTACAAAAGGGAACGTTTTTAAAGGTTTTATTAACAAATATATGTACAAATATGAAAATCAAAGTTTTAAGAATTCGGCCTCAACCCCTTTTCTATAAAACTGTAGAAGAACAAAATAAATTTAATTTATAAAGCACTGCTAACATCTTGTATAACTAGTAACATAATTTTTAAAATATATTATTAGTCCAAACATGTTCCTTCTGTCAAGTTTTTCAGCAAAGATCTGCTGAATATTTTTTAATGACTATCTTTGTGCATGTATTCTATGTGTGGGTGTGTGTACTTGCATGTGCCAGCGCAAATGTGAGGAGGTCAAAGGATAACTTAGAGACCTGGTGCTTTTGTGCCACCAGGTATCTGGGATTGAGAATCAAAGGTCTGTACCTTCTGAGTCATCTCAAGAGCCCCAGAAATTCTGACTGTAATATATTTTTATTATTTTTAATAGGATCTCAATTTTTAACTTCTATTTATAATAATTTTAAATAAAACCTCCATATGTTAAAGATAAATATGTAGTCATATTTTCCTCATATGCTATTGTTTTTCTGCCATTCGATAGGATTTAAACCATGTAAAAGTCCATGGAAGGCACATTGTCTAATATAGGGACCTCATATATATGTAGTAATGTGTATTTAATAATCCGAATATTGTACCACTTAAATGATCCTCATCATATACATGTTCCTCTACAGCAAGGAGAAGAGTTATCTGAATTTGTTCAGTGGGATGAAGATGTCTTAAGTAACTAGTACACTAAATCTCTAGCTTATCCAAGTCTTTGCTAAGTTTGGTCAAATATTTGAATAAATCACAGGAAGAATTTGCATACACAAGAAAAAGAAAAGATTTGAAGTAGCCAAGCACACACACACACACACACACACACACACACAAAGATACCCATACAGAAAACAACTCAAACAAAACCTGGTAGTACCGAGAGTGTGTTAGAAAACATGAGTCACACAGGGAAGAGAAGGCCAACTAAATTAAACGTACAAGTTATATTTGAAATATCCGAAGAAATTACAAGAAATACCTTCAGAAATGATCTTGCAACCTTTATAAATATTTGGTGTGCTTTGACTCTTCTGTTTTCCTGATTGTTTTACATTCCTTTTGCCCTCAGAATGAATTCAGACTATGATGGACAGTCACTCATATTAGTTTCAATTACAGTTGTTCCACAAATATTAAACAGTGGAACCCTCTGTTCAACTGCATTTAACCTAAGACCCTCAAATTAATCATTATGTTACTGCAACAAAAACTAAGAGAAAAAGAGCACTTTTTTATTGAAAATTTTGTGTTTTGATTAGTCAATATGAAGTAGATTTTCTAAAGTGCACTTTAATTGAATATAAACAGCTAACTTTATTGTTACCCTTCCAATCATGCATTTTAATAGGCATTTATTGCTCCACTTGACACAAATACAAAACAGAATCCAAGGACATGGACTATGGATACATTTTATACATAAGAAGATGAAGGAATCTACTCAACAGGTATACTCTAAAATAAAACTCATGGGGCTGATTCAAAGACAGGCAAACAAACTAGAAAGTGTGATTATGAATTCAGACAAAATATCTAAGTTTTGCATGTGTATTTTAGGTTTCCAGATATAGTAATATATGTTGGTGAAAACACCAATTGATGGTGGATAACATGATGTTAGTTTTAATGACATTTCATCAGTCATTGAAGTTTTTGTGTTCCACCTCATCCTCATTATTATCACCAGCAACAGTACTATATGATGGATGGGTTCATCAGACCCTTATAAAGACAGAGCTAAGTAGACAACCACAGTCAAGTAACAATCATATTTTTAGTATGATTGATTCACTGATTTTTTTACATCAAAGGAAACCATAAGAATAATTCCCTATGGTTATGAGCAACTTGAGTCTTGTAGCCAATATCATTGGCCTCACCAGGGAACTGTTTTTAAAATTTCAATATATCATATCCAAGCACAGAATCACAGAAATAGAATCTTCATTCTTAAATGAATATCCCTGGTTGATTTGTTTTCCATTAGAGTTAGAAGTGTACCCATGTAGATATACTGAGTGAGCATAAAGTTTGATTACTACTCAACTGAAGAACATCACTTTTGAAAATAACGAGTTACAATTTAGAATAATGGAATATGCATATGTAATTAATGCATATTGTATAAATTGTACAACACTGTCATAGGCCTGATTCTTAGGATAGAGATTTGTACTAAGGAAATAGATTACTTGTTGAGTTTTTCTTCAAGTTTAACCTTCACTGTTTCTTGAATATTTTTCCTTGGAGAAGATATTAGTAAGAATGTCAAATTATTAGCAATATCCTGTTTTGAAGAAGTGACTTGAATATACAATGAAGTTTGCCATATTATATATGGATATTTAGGTGTTAAAAATTCTAGGCATACAATTGCAACATTTGCAACAACAGAAACATTAATATTTAAAGCCATTGTTTGCCTTTGTCTCCTGCTGATAACTGTTTTCCTTAAAAGCACTACAAAAGACATTCTGAACAGATGGTGGCTGGTTTCCTCCATCCTGCATCCCCTCGCAACTGCCACTGAGCCTCACCATTCATTAATCTTCCATAGACTTCCAGAAGCACAGCAACTAAATTACACACACACACACACTGAGGCCAGCATTTCTGTCAGGCTGAAAATTAAACTGAAGAGCGCTGTGCCAAGTCTTTTAACCAAACTTCACTGTAAAGCAGTTAGAAAATAAACACTTAGCTTAGAGACTGACCCCTGAATTCTCAGTCTTAAATGGATCTTTTTGACTGATCATTAGATCTTCAACAATCTCTACAGCGTAGAGCAGTAATTTGGAGGTGGAATTAAACTCTCAAAACATCTGGTTTGAATTCAACTTGACTCATAACTAATTTACTAGAAAGCTAGTTACTGGGTCTTAGAAACCAAACGAGCAGGAAAATATCAGAAGCAAATCTGTGTAAAAAAAATCTCTCACTTGTTCTTAAAAGCAAATAAATTTGTCCTGCAACTCTCCAATATTTGGAGCATATCTTCATACCTCATAGTTTTCTGAACAAATGAACTGGGTTTATTAAACATTCAAAGCTCTCTCAATATTTTAACACCTTACTCGTTAATGCTTTAATAGGTACCTGAATAGTAAATAATGTATGTCTCTAGCTCACCGTTTTTTAGTTTGGGCTTTCACTCTTCTTTTCCTACCTTCTTAAATTTGAGGAAATGTATAAGAACCATAAAGTTCTGTCTCCCCCACCTAATCTTTCATTTTAAATACATTTTGGCAAAATTTCTTAGTGCTATTTATCTGTACATTCCAAAAAGTATTAAAAATTAACATGAAAATTTCCTAATGATCAGGATATCTTTTGTTAAACCATAATAAAATTTATGAAATTAGAATGTATCATTTGTTAAAATCGTATCTAATCTGCATTCCACATCAAAGCTTTATTTCATTGGTTATTCTAGCAGTAGCCTTTTCTCCTGATTCTATAGTAACCCAGACTGTGGCATTGCATTGTGTTGTCATGTCTCTTTGGTTCCCATCAAGCTGGATGGAAATGACCTCAGGTGCATCTAAATTTTCATGATCTTGACTCATTTGAGGATTCCAGCCAATCATTTTATACACGTGTCTCAACATACATTGTGCAGTATTTACTTTGTAATTAGAATAAGTTTCTAAAGTTTGTGGGCAGCAAAATATAAGGGATAAAGGACTATTCTTTGGGTATCTTATCTGGGGTTGATTTGTCTTAGTATTACTAATGCTAAATTTCACCTTCTAGTTCAATTGGTGTCCATGATTTCTTCTGGAGTACTTATAGTTTTTCCTTTGTGATGAATCCTAAAATCATTTGGAGATCCATTTAAAACTTAATTAAAGAGAAAACTTTCCTTTTTTTGTTTCTTTTGTTTGCTTGCTTTTTGTTTTGTTTTTTTCAAAAGAGGGTTTCTCTTTGAAGACTGTCCTGAAACTCGCTCTGCAGACCAAGCTGACTGCAAACTCAAAGAGATGTGCTTGTCTCTGCCTTCTGAGTGCTGGGATTAAAGGTATATGCCACCACAGTTCAGCAAGAAAAATTTTTCATTTTATATTTAAACAATAATTTAAAAAATTAAAACATCAATAGTATAGTTCTTTTGACACACTAACATAAAAACAAGTGTTGTCCATGTAAATTTATATCATTTTTTGTGAGAACTTTATAAATAACTAAGATTCAAATTGCATAAGAAACAACATCTTGAAATTTAATAAAAGTTTCTATTTCATTTTGTTATGTGCTTTGATCTCTTATGAAATACAAAAGTATTTATATATCAAAACTTTTTTCAGACAATATTTTCTCATCAATGTATGCTCCAATTAGTCTCCTCCAGATCCTTCCTACATCCCTAACCCTCTAACCTCAGATTTTTTTCTCTCTTCCTCGAAAATAAACAGGTCGATAAAAAGCAAACCAGTATAATACGAAGCAAAAAGAAAAATAGAGATAAGGAAAAAAAGAAAATGAGTGAAAAAGCAAGAAATGCAAACACATACACATCACTCACAAATGACAAAAAACCCACAAAATCAGAAACACTAATAGAAAAGCAAAAGACAAGTAGGGGTATAATGATAATAGTAATAATACCCAAACAAAGCATTATGAGACAAAAACAAAATCTCAAAACACAAAACAAAAAAGACAAACAAGCATTGTATTTATGTTATACTTATTATCTAATCCTGGACATGGACTTCCTCAAGTGTAGATTACTCCAGGGGAGTCCTTTGGAAGAAAAACAGTTTTTGCTTTGCAGAAGTTGTCAATTGGATAGCTTATGCATTAGGGAGGGGGCATGTGTTCACTTACACTGGGACCCCATTTGACTTGAACCTGAGCAAGGCCCGGGCATGCCCTCACAATATCTATGAGTTCTTAGGTGTAACCGTCCTGCTGTTTTTGTAAAACAGCATTTCCTTGGTGTTATCCATTCCCACTAGCTTTGACAATCTTTCTTCCTCTACTTCCTCAGAGATCCCTGAGACCTGAGGGGAGGAGTTGGAAGAAGACATCCCATTTAGAACCTCTTTCAAGGTCTTGCTTTTTTTTTTTCCAGTTGTGGGTCTCTGTATTAGCTCCTGTCCTGTACTAAAAAGCTTCTCTGATATTGGCTGAATGAGACAATGATCTATGAGTATGGAAGAATGTCTTTAGGAATCATTTTATACTAACTTCCTTTAGCAGAACAATGGTATTTTGTTTTACACAAAATCCATTGTCTATTTAATCTCAGGTTGATGGTGACCCAAGCAGTTCTAGGTAGGGCTTCATTTAATAGAATGGACTTTAAATAGAATTGGTTACTTCTATACTCTTGGTGCTACTTTTGCAGACAAGTTACAATTATAGATCCAAGGTTTTGTAGATGAGTTGGTGTTTAGCTTTCTCCTACAAGAGCTTGCAGAGTGCTTTCGAGGACCATGAACACTAATCAATAAGGATGGAGGCTCTAGTTAGGTAACAGCTCACTTTTTTGTGTTCAATGAGATATATAGGTGTTATCTTCAATAATGAGGCCATATTATCAGTTTCTAGTAAGATTACAAGAAGTTTGGAAATAGCCTGAGAAATTATGAGTTTTGTATTGGACTTTTTTAGATATTTAACTCAATAGAAATAAACCATTCCTAGCATTGAAGGTTTCTCTTGGTGGTAAGAGAGGTACAGCAGGGTTTTATCTTCCCTGTTACTTGGTAAGTACATTTGATTTTTTCATATATGCCTAGATTTGAAGAATCTTCTACTATAGTAGATTCTTCTATGAACCTTTAAATGACTCAGTATCGTCTGAGCATCCATGCAGTCCCTCCTTACCCCAAGTCCATGCTTATTTCCATGTAATCCTCCCGTTCCAATCTCCACTCTGTTTCTCTATAACTATATATTCTACTTTCCCTATAGTAGGAGTTTCTTACTTCACCATTAGTTCCAGACTCTATAACAAACATCTGTAGTTATATGGATAGTAGTTTGTTTATTTAAGAAATATAATCTAAAACTAGAAATATAATCTAACATTCACATATGAGAGAATGTAAGCAATATTTACATTATCTATTCACCAGGTGATGGACATCTAAGCTGTGTCCAATTTCTGACTGTATGCATTGGGCATCATTGAACATGGGTGAACAATATCTCTACAGAAGGGTATAGAGTTCTGTGGGTATATCCCAAAGACTGGTTGAGTTGAATCTTGAGATCACTCAAATAGGTTTTCTGAAATAACATTATATTGATTTTCATAGTGATGTATAAGTTCATAGTTCCATCAACAAAGTATGAGTGTTCTCCATACCCAACATGCTTGTCAGAATGAACTGTCTCTTCTTTTATGGATCTTGGCAATATTACTGGTGTAGCGCATTTCAAGATAGTTTTTATATGAATTCCCTGATGACTAAAAGTATTGAATTTTTCTTTAAATGTTTCCCAGAAATCAGAGAAATAAGATCTTTCCTATAGCCTCAAATAATGTAAAATACATTGGGATAACTCAACCAAGAAAATTAAAAACTTGTATAATAATATCTTCAAGTCATGGAAGACAGAAATTGAAGACTATATAAGATGGAAATATCTCCTATACTCATGGATTGATAGGATTAATATATTTTTAAAAATGGCCATCCTACCAAAATCAGTCCACAGAGTCAATGTAAATCCCTATCAAAATTCCAACACAAATTATCACAGATCCTGTAATAGCAATGCTCAACTTCATATGGAAACAAACAAAACAACAAAAGTCAAGACAACTAAAACAATGCTGAAAAATAAAAGAATTGCTGAAAACATCACCATCCCAATTTCAAGTATACTACAAAGCAATTGTAATAAAAACATCATGATATTGGCAAAAAAAGGACACACTGATCAACAGAATCTAAATGAAGACCAAGACATGAATTAATACACATATAGACATCTGAATTTTGATAAACAACCAAGAAATACACACTAGAAAAGACAGTATCTTCAACAAATGGTACTGATCAAGCTGGATGAATGCTTGTAGAAGAATGCAAATGGTTACTTCCTTATCACCCTTGATAAACTCAAGTAAAGATGGAACAAAGACTTTAACATAAGACCAGACAAATTGAAACTCACAGAAGAAATGGGGAGCAATAAGTTTGAACTAACTGGCACAGAAGAAGACTTTCTGACCAGAACACAATTATCAAAGATACTAAGATCAACAATTAATACTTGGAACCTCAGGAAACTGAGAAGCTTCTGCATTGCAAAGGACATGATCACTTGGACAAAGGGGCAGCCTACCGAATGGGAAAGGGGTTTTTAGCTATTTTACATTCTTAGCAATTGAGGAGAGAAAAGTGTACTGTCTGTGATTTTATTTTATGCATGACTTTTATATTCAGGCAATACTGAAGGAAGGTTTGAAACACCTGCACACAAGTACACACGGTCTGCCAAAATGACTCAATTATTAAAATTTCTCACTATTGTTTTAGAGGACCTGAGTTAATTCCCAGTAGCCATATTGGATGGTCCAAAAGTTCCTGAAACTCATGTTTCAGGGGATTCAGTGTTCACTTCTGGTGTGTAGGCATCTGCACACACATGTTTGTATATCCCCACACAGACACTCATGGAAACATAATTGAAAGTAGATCATTTTTAAAAAGCAAATAGACATTCACACATATACAAATACATATACAACATTGCATGCCTTTTATTAAAACGGGAAAAGAGAAATAGAATATATACAATAATCCCTTAGAACTCTATAACTACTTTCATAATTTACTCATGCCTGAATGCTCAGTGACATGAATAATAAAGTTTCATGACAGAATATTTCACTGTGTGCCAATGGACAAAATACCAGCTGTGCTTCTTAGTGTTTTAATGACCCTGGCCTCACTATCTCCAGTGCTTCCTTAAGCTCATCTGGAAATTCAGACCCAGTGTAAAACAGTTTTTAGTGGATTCAAATTTGTTTTGGCACGGAAGATTGACAGGCGACTGTGACTTCCACGTCAGTAAGGTCTGTTGTATTTGAGTAGCTTGAAGTAATTGTTCCTTGTCTGAAAATGGGATACTCAATTTGAGTGAATTTCCGGAGAAGGAATGAAATGTAAGCTGAAAGGGACTAGCAAATAGACGATCTCTGCTCTGATCTCTCATCTTTATCAATACTTTGTAACTTCTATGTTGATCAAACATTGCCTAATAGCATTATTTCCCCCTCCAAATTAACACAGAAACTCACTCTTAAACATAGAATGTAGAAGGTTTACAAAAATCATTTTATGTAAATGTACTATATAGAATACATGCAGTAAGTATGGACTAAAATCATATAAACTGTCAGATCCAGAAAGCAAAGATGGTGCTCATTGCTAAGGTTACAGCTTAGCCCTTGCTTGGAACATAACATGCTGTGAAACTTTTCACTTTTCTTGTCTTGCCAGCCACACAGGTGGTACCTACCTGCATTATGCAATTCCATAGTTCATACGGTTAGGCTAGGGACAGATGGCTCAAAAGGACTTTTATGACAAGTAGTCCTCTGGGATCCACAAATGGGACAATGCGTTCCTTACATTTGTATGATTCCTTGGGCAGTTGTTGACAGCTGTGATGTATACATGCACAGGCTAATTGCCAAATAAATTACCCATGGTCAAAAACAGAAAGAGACTGAAAGAAGAATCAAACCCATTGATCTGCTTTAATATTTAAAGTAATAAACTATATCAATTCTTAATGGTGCATTTATATAATAATAAATATTTGCTATTTACTAGTAACATATTGAATAAAATATTTACATTTTTAAGTAATATTATTTACTAATAACATATAACTTTAGATGTATTTTTAAACAATGGAAATGGTATATTTACCTTACCATGAGTAAAGGAGACTGAACATATTTATAAGGATTATTTTCAATGAAATGTATGGTAATCATTAGAAGGCTACTTTTTGGATCATTGACCTATCAAGCATTATAATTGATGGTTTATGTTTATATATATATATATGTATGTATATATATATGTATATGTGTGTTTGTGTGTGTGTGTATGTGTGTGTGTGTGTGTGAGTATACTTAACTGACTGTTTCAGTTTTTGAAAGGCTAAGGATCCTTACCTAAGCTTGCAAGTCAACATTAATGAATCTTTTAATATTATTTCTAGTTTGTGAAATTAGCCAGTAAATTTGCATTAGTTCAATACATAGACAAACACTAAGCAGAGGAGAACACTGAAAGGTGAATCTTATACATTCTGCATTCCACCTACTAATTGGTTGGTTATAGATTCAGATCAATAGACAGAACCTTCTGTAGAAAAAATTTTGAAATGATAAGATTTATTTATAAATACTCATTAAAAAATAGATTGAAAATGCCAGAGTAAGTATTGGCAATAAGAATGAAAACTTAGATTGTTCTGGTGTTTTATTTACACTCTGCAATAGAGAGGGTGAAGTACTTTTGCTATTGAGAAATCAAAAGATCTGTCTAAAATAATCATGAGATAGAAGCATAAGGTAAGGAACATTGAGGTATTACTTTATATAAAGCATAATAGCATTACCATTCCAGGAAAATGCAAATTATGTAAACATTTCTATGAGTAAAATACAAGGACAGACTTTGTTATTAAATATTACAGTAATTTCATTTCTTCAGTCAATTGGTAGTTAGAAAATGAAATCCCAAGGTTGGGAAGGCAGATCATTCAGTAAAGTACTTTCTGCACAGCATGGGGACCTAAATTCAATCCAAAACACTTTTGTAAAAAGTCATATGCTTGTAATCTAAGTATATTATAATCTAAGATGGGGCACATAGATCTCATGGGTACTATGGCAGAGCAGCTGAGCACAGTAGGTGATCTCTGGGTACAGGTGGAGACTCTTTGTAAAATACCAAGGCTCTTAGGAAATGATGTCCATCCTCCATAGGCATGTGTGCACATGTGCTCAGATATTTCCAAACACACATGCATACCTGTATACACATGAACATGCACAAGTACATGCATACATATACAGCAAAAAGAAAAAGGAAAATGTATAGAAAATGAAACAATATGATACAAGCTTAAAGATAATTAAAAATAATTCACTTAAAAAGGATTAACAATATTATTGATTTGACAAAAAAATAAAGGCAAGACACTAATTGTAAACAAGACACAAACGTGTTTAATTGTGGTAAAATGAAGAAAATTGGATGGACAAGTCAGGGATGGTCACTATCTTTGAGTGATTTTTTTTGGAGGGGTACCTATTCACAAAAACATGGACATTTCTTAATAATTATTAAAATTCAGCCTATAGTTTAGGCTTGTACCACTAACTCTTATAAATTAAATTAGCCCATTTATACTAGTCTATGTTTTACATTGTGGCTTTTTTACCTGTCTTCCATCTTGCACCTGCTGCTACCACTCTATACCCTCTGGCATGTCTCCTGCACATAGGTTAATCTCCTCTCCTTTTCCCTCTGCCCAGAAGTTCTGCCTAACGTCTTTTTGCCTAGATTGGCCAGTCAGTTCGTTAGTAAGCCTATCAGAAGCTTCCTTGGCAAAGACACATCTTCACAATGTGCAAAAAGATTATTCCACAACATTTCTTCCTTTGGTCTAAATAAAAAAGGGGGGGGTTAACTCTTACAAAGTAAAGCAATATACAATATGAGCAATTATGAGGTGTTGTCTAAATAAAAAAGAATGTCCTTGTCTTAGTTAAGATTTCCTTCATGGCCTAATTACAGAAAAGTTTAGACCCGGTTGTGGTGGTAAATGCATTGGGAAGGCAGAAGCTGGAGGGCCTTTGAGTTTGAGGAAAGCCTGGCCTAAAGAGTAAGTTCAAGGACAGCTGAGAAAACAAAGTAAAGAAAGGCAGTAAAAAAACAAAGTTGGCGAAGATATAATTAAACATGGGAACCACGTTCCCGCCCCAGTAAGCGGCAGAACTTGACAGCTTTGGCCATTGGTTCTAGCTTTAGAGTTAAGGATAGAAGAGATAGGTTATAGGAGTTGCCTCCGACAACAGGACAGTCCTGATGTCAGGCATGCTTCTGTTTCCTTCACTGTCTAAGATTGGCTGTCCTTGTACTTGGTCTTTAAATCAGGCTGATCTCAAACTTAAGAGATCTTCCAGCCCCTGTCTTCCCAGTGCTGGTATTAAAGGCATGTACTATCACACCTGGCTCTATGTTTTTATTAAATTCCTTTCTACAAGTTGGAAGCTTAGCTGAGTAAGATCTTTCCCTGAGGTCACCACTCCCTTTGTTCCATTTCTTAAGCCATTTACCTCCTTAACCACAAAATTTAGATTTTTTTTCTCTGTTTCCTTATGCTATTTTCCTCTTTGAAATTTACTTTTGGTAATTTAACCTGTGCGGCTGACTCTTTTTAATGATAAATCTTCATTAGAGTTACCACTAATCTCCATCTGACTAAGTCTCTACTAGTCTGTTTTGAAATTTCTTCAGTCAATGGAATTAATCTGAAACTCTTTAGCCTCAGGCAGACTGCAGACAAGGACAAAATGCAGTCACTTCCTATACCAAAATATCACAAGATTGATTTCTAGGTAACATACTAAAATTCTTTTCTGAAGTCTTTTGAGTGAGTCCTGAATAGTTCAAATAAATTTTAGCAGAACTGTTGTTCATGTTTCTAGTATTTAAAGTATTATACTGCTTTCATACTATCACAGCAATACTTCAGTCCTTAGTACCAACTTTTGTCTTAGTTAGGTTTTACTATTACTGTTAAGAGATACCATGACCACTTCAATTCTTATAAGGAAAATACTTAATAGAAATTGCTTGTTTATAATTTCAGAGATCATCATCGGGAGAGAATGGTGGTCTGCAGGCAGATGTAGTGCTGGAACCGAGAGCTGTATGTCTTGACTCGGGGGCAACAGGAAGTTGACTGACTGTCACACTGAGGGAAGCTTGAGAAAAAGAGACTTCAAAGTCCACCCCATAGTGTCATATTTCTTCCAGGTAGGCCACACCTCCCAACAGAAATGGCCTTTGGGGGCCATTTTCAACAAATGTAATATATACAATAAGAACATTTATCAAGTAAGAATTATGGTGTCCAGTTCATTTGTACATTGTACAGTGTCCAGTTCATTTGTATTTGGTAAATTTGAGAAAATACTTTATTACTTATCATATCTTGATGGTTCAAAAGTTTTTTGCCTAAACCATTTTTTCTTGTAAGTCGTATTACCATCATAAAAAATATCTTTCTAGTAGGAAAGGACATTACTACATGTGGAAAGGGTCAAGCAAGGGTAGGAATATAAAAGATGGGGCAGTGATGTGTTAGCAAAGTCTGTATGAAAAGTTTACGTAGAAACCTGTATTCTTCCAATTAAAAGAATAAAAAGTCACCAATGAGAAGGGGTAGAAAAACACAGGCAACATGAAAAGGGATGAGGCAAATACTTGAGGTTAAATGTTACAATAGATATTAGAAAAATTTGAGTTGGGTGAGAGTAAGGGTTGGGTTAACCAAACTGAATGGTATGCAAAAATATATGGAAATTCTGTAGTCTGCATTCTCCTTTCCTACTTTTAGTTTTTAGAATTATACCATTCTCCCTTTCTTCATGTATTTACTCTTTTGATAAAACTACATCATTTCCACTACACATAGAATATGACCATACCAAAAAAAGAGAGAGCAAACATTATTGTCTTGGTTATAGATGTGTTATCCCACAATTTGATCCTGAGAGTAGGTAGAAATGAACATTGAGACCATGAACAATCATAAAAGTAGTTTATGTTTTGAGATACAATGATTTCGTAGGAGGAAACTCCAGTGAGTAAATTTTATCTACCTCAAAAGATATTTTAGATTTAAATTAAACCTTCAAGATTCAGACACAAAAACAAAATTGTCTCAACTGAAATGTAAACTGTGTAAATACTAGAATTTTTAAATTTTACATTCATCAAAGAAGGAAGCAAGTATTGTTACACTGCATTTTCTCCTGTTAGTGTTCTAAATCCCTGGGTCTCAACCTGTGTATCATGACCTCTTTGACAAACCTCTGTCTCCAAAAAAAAAAGTTTACTTTGATTCACAACAGTAGCAAAATTACAGCTATGACCTATCAGTGAAAATAATTTTGTAGTTGTGAGTCACCGTCATGTAAGGACCTGTACTAAAGGCTGCAGCGTTAGGCAGGTTGAGAACCTCTGCTCTAGATCATTTATGTCATACTTCTACCTATTGAATAGAAACTATAACTCAGTGCTGGACTATTTTCTTAGAATGTCCTAGGCCTTTTAAATATTGCAATCTGTCTGGGAAAACAAGGCAAATGATATGAAGGGTCTATTTAAATTCCATTTCCATCTCTCTCTCCCTTATTGTTTTAGTCTCTTTGTTATATCATTGCCTGATAGATAGAAAAATAGACCTAATTGTCAAATTGTAAACAGTTGAGCACACTAATAAGGCATCTTTTTGCTTTGTTTTGTTTTAAGGCAGGGCCTCTCTGTGGCTTTGGAGTCTGTCCTAGAACTAGTTCTTGAAGAGTAGGCTGGCCTCAAACTCATAAAATCCACCTGCCTCTGCCTCCCAAGTGCTGAGATTAAAGGTGTGCGCCACCACCACCCGGCTCCTGTTTCATTTCAAAAAAACAAAGAATTTATTTAGGGGAAAAAGGAGGTAAAGGAGGGACTAGGAGGAGTGAGGAGAGGAGAAACTGTGATGGAAATGTAATATATGAGAGAAGAATACAAGTCTAAAAACTTAAAATATATTTAAAAATAAAATATAAGATAAAAACAGAAAAGTCAAAATAATTTTAAAATACTTTAAAACTTAAAAGACAAATGAACAGGAGATCAAGGTAGATATGGGAGGAAAGGAAACTTTTGAGACGACTGGAGCTATGTATTCATGGATGGACTAATGACTTAATGAGTTAATAAGTAATTTGAGGAATGAAATTGTTGTTAAAGACAGTTTTGCTACATCTCTTGTCTTATGACACCCTCATCCATCTTGACACTCTGCCAACAAAAAAATGATGTAGCCCTGTGACCTTAGGCCAAAATAAAAAAACAAAATAAACATCTTTTCTATGGTTTACCCAGAGTGTGATATTGTTTTATTAGCAACATCAACAACAGCAAAAAATGGACTAGGAGCAAAAACACAGCTACAAAATAGCCATGGTTATTCTCCAGAGATTAATGGCTCCCTATCTCTTGAAAACATGACTACCCACTCCTTCATGACACAATTTATGAAATTTTCTCTAGAATTCCCTTTCTTATTAATAGAAAACCAATTACTAAGAAATCCCATCGGTCCCTGTAACCCTTTGTCATATTTAAATACCCTACTCTTCATGTACTCCAAAAGTATTTTGCATTTCTTTATCATGTCTTCCCATGAGAAAACATGCCTAATTAAAACACTTGTACAGTGCCAAGAACTCTATGCAAACTCAGGAAACATGAAACCTGCTAGGAATGAGTATGATGGTTCCTATCCACCACTGCTTGAGAAAACGTTATCCTTTTTGAAGGATCTTGATGTTGAAAATATCTGATTATAATGTAATAATACTATTAGTTGCATTAAAGAAAAGTTTTGAGAATATGGAATAAAAAAATAGAGTTTATAAGTAACTCAGTTCCGTTACGAACCTCATAAAACATTAACTGGGTTTTGATTGTCATTTTTAAACTAAAAATTCTGTAAATCATTTGCTTGAAATAAAGATCTCCTATTAAACTACAGGATACACTCATAAATAAATTCTGTTGTTTGCCAGATTTCTCCTTATTTGCATGTCAATTTATCCTCAAGTTCTTTCTTGCTTTTCATTTGTAGAATCACAGACACACCCTTCTCAGAACATAATTTTTTATTGGTGCTTTCTTTTGGGACATGATTGTTGTTTTATTTTGTTATTATTTTGTAAATAAGGTCATAATCTGCAGCCTTAACTTTTATGAAATTTTCTATGGAGCAAACTTACCTCCCTCTGATGTCCATATGCTTGGATTAAAAATGTATGTCATCAAACCCAGTTAGACATAGTATTTGATAGAATTTGGTCCATATCTCTATTTGCCACAGAGTCTCATCAATATCTCTGTTTATTTCTCATTTCTCAGTGATTAATCTGTCTTCAGTCTGACTGGGTGGTTTCGGTAGAATCCTTTTGTTTTCTTCTTCTCTTGTGTGCCGCATAGTAGTGGAAGTAGACTTTGCCAACACTTCAAAGAAATAGTCATTAAATTATCTCTAAAAATTTAAAAGGCACAGAAGAATGGCTAATCTCTGTTTTCAGAAGTGTGGAAAGTAAGCTATAGAGCTGATTGGTATATGGATCACCTGGGTATAGGTGCTTCCAAAGACTTAGCTGTCAGTTTTAGCTGAGTTAAATGAAAAGTCTAAGAAACCTTCATCTGCTTTGTTGTTTCCTGGATTACAACATCTTTCTTTCTATGAAACTAGGCTGACTATCTAAGTAAGGTGATCCAAAGTAGGTAGGTGTATTAGAGGAATCATAGAACATGTTAATGCTCTGTTGAACATAAGAGAAGTGAAGGTGTTTGATCTTTTCCACTATGTCCCATTGACTAAGAATGAAGACCTCTGGACTATACTCTGACTTTAAAAGAAAAGAATAAGAAGCAAAACAAAACAAAAATAAATAAATAAATACACAAAAAATTCCTCTGAAAACATCAAGGGCCAAAAACTATTTATATTCTCTATGCTTGAAAATGCACCAAATCCATTTCATCATGCCTTAAAGTCTTACAGGATATGTTATGAGATTCTACTGCTGAGTAAAAAGGGGGAGGTTACTGATGTATTTCCCCAGCTATAATCTCATTTATATGCTGCCCAGATGGGGAACTGGCCCTTAGGGTATAAGATTGGGGTAGCTGGCCATGCACCCCATGTCTGCCCTGCGGTGGTAAAGAGGAGGTGGAAAGATGACCTCCTCTGTAGTATGAGGGGGCCGGCTTGGGGTTTCCGTCCCTCCTGGTACCCCACAACCAGCAAATCCCAAAGAGAAATCACACACAGGACTCCATAAGGCTATAAACTGATTGGCTCATTAGGTCAGGCTACTTATTAGTTCTTATGACTTATCTTAACCCTTTATTCTGATCTATGTTAGCCATATGGCTTGGTACCTTTTTCAGCTGTCAGCTTACATGTTGCCTCTTCAGTGGTCTGCGCAGGAATGACAGAGGGAGCTTCCTAGAATACTCCCAGTCTCTTTGCTCCACCTCTACTTCCTGTTTGGCTTTCCTGCCTATACTGCCTGCCTGGCCAATCAGCGTTTTATTAAAGTATGATTGACAGAATACAGACTATTCTCCCGCACCACTCCTCACCTTGCCCTACCTGCTGTGGTGGCTGAGAGTCCTGGCCCTCCTTCACTTTGCCAGCTACAGTATTCTAGAAAGCATCTGGCCTGGGCAGCACAGTATAGTTCACTCTATAGACAGGGGTGCAGATGAACCAGCTGCAAGGACATGGTCATGAGTGCTGTTGCTTCACCCCTAATCTGCCACATGGTGGTGAGGACAGGGGAGAGATGCCCTCTCTTGCCCTCACCCTTGCAGCCTGTGGCAAGTAGAAGAGCTGGTCCTGAGATCATAGGAGTGGGAGAGTTGTCCTTGTCCCTCACTGACTGTAGTACTCAGGATAGTGGATCCTGCATGGCCTGGGCAACACATTTGCACTTGGTTGTTTTTTTACTCTTTCGGCTTCTTACTCTTTGGGGGGAGGGGAGACTGCCACTCAGTTCTTAAATAAATCACATGGAGACTTATTATTATTTATAAATGCCGGGCCATAGATTGACTTATTTCTAGTCAGCTGTTTTAAACATAAATTACCCCATCTACCTTTTGCCTATGGGCTTTTAACCTTTTCTTCCTTCTGGAATTAATATGAAGCTCGCTGTTTGGCCTGATGATGGCTGAACCCTAGTGTTCTTCTTTCCTTCCTTTTCTTGCTCCTTTCTCTGACTCCTATATTTCCTTCTATTTATTCTTTCTTTCTGTCAGACAAGCCTGAACTTTCTCCTGATTTGCTCTTTAGCTCTTTATTAGACCAACCAGCTGTTTTAGACAGGCAAAGTAACACAGTTTCACAGAATTAAAAAGTGCAACGTATCTTTGCAACATTAAACAAATGTTCCAGAGCATTAAACAAATGTAACACATCTTAAAACAATTTTTTACAACACAGCAGAGCCAGTGGTAACGGTGTAGGTATCAGACAGAAAGCAGAACTGGCCTATCCTTTTTCTTATACTGCAAAGAGTGAATTAGCCAGGGCAGTGCTGTAGAGCTCACCGTCTTGCTGGAGATGGGAAGGAAGAATTGTAGGCTGACTCTGCAACTACTCAGGCCCAGAACCATGGTTATGACTTGGTCAAACCCAACATCCACTCTCTCTATGATCTGCTGGAGCTCGTGGAGTGGGTGGTTGGTTCATCAGACCTAAAGCTGCAGAATCTCGACAACATAGCACAACAGCATGATATCCACGGGCATCTCAGTGAGGGCCCAGCATTGATATGTAGCAGAAACCAGGGGCCTGGAACCATAGCAAAGACTCTTCTGCAGTAAACATTTGCAAGTAAAGACATGGATAAAAGATTTACTGCATGATTACTGTGTCACACTACAGCTTCCACGATGAGATTGGTTTCTTGTTTTTTTTCTTTTCTTTTCTTAGCTTAATTTTTTGGGAGGGTTCCCAGGACAGAGGGTAGATGTGAAGGAGCGGGAAATGAATTGTATCAAGATGCATGATGAGAAAGACACTAAAAATAAATGAAAAGTAAGTTAAAATAGAATAGAAAATAGAACATATTCACTATGTATACCGTTAAATCCTTTCCAGATACTGATGGTAAGAGGGGGATGGGGATAATTTTAATACATTAAGTATGGGAAGCAGAAATGAACGTTCAAAGTACTGAAGCTGAGTTAGTCTAGAGCAAATCCGATTTCATTCTTTACAGTTAGAAAACAAAAACATGATATAAATGATTTAAAAATTTGCCTGAATCATTGTTTGAAAGCAGCAGAACATTCAAAGATAATCCAGCCTTGCTGCTATCCCTTTTCCTATGAATACAGGACTGAGTGCTGTACAGCACATTCTGAAACATACCAGCAATATCTTTTCTCTTTGCCTCATGAAGCTGTTATTTTCATAGTAGTTTAGATTTCATAAAGCATTTTATAGACTATTTCATTCACTGTAACAACTGTAGGGAGCATCGGAAAATGAGTCATAGTCTAGCTTTTTAAAGTATATTCAGGTACATATCTCTATGCTAGCTTGCATATAGCATATAAATAAAGAACATATTCATATTTTTCACTCACTAAATTAAAATTGCATGTATTGAAATCCAGATGGTAGTTTAGTTATCTGTTACTGTATGCAATCTTCTTTTTAGGTTCTTTTAAAAAAAAAAAAGAAGTTATTGAAGCATGGCAATACCCTTGTCTACTTCTTATTTCTTTCTGTGATATGTACTCAAAGAGTGTATTACAGGGCAGGGGCTTGTTCACCAAGGAATAGGGAGTTTAATGAATCATACACGCCATACCTGAAAATATCAATAACCATTCACTGGTCTATTCTTGCAGAAACTGAATAAAAATCCTTATGTAAATGGTGCATAACTTTTTTATGAATCATACTCTATTTTTTAGTACAATGCTAAATCATCCTAAAACATGTAGTTTTGCCTGCCAAGCCTAAGATAAATTTCCATCAGCGATTAAATACTAGTTCCATTCTCTATAATCCTTGTCAATTATATGAATAGGCAGTAATGGAACACTTTATTTTCTCTGGTTATTAAAACAGAAAATAGTAATGCAAATGCACTGTACAGCGTCTCCTGCTAGATTGGCAGTGTAATTTATTTAATCAAATTCACAAGTCAGAAACAGAAGCAAGAATGAGTCTCTCACCGTCTGTGTGGAACAAAAACAAGTTGAACTATATTATGCTAAAGAAATAGCAAACTCCAGACTCTTGTCTCTTGCAGAGATTCTTCTCATTGTCACAGTTACACAAGAGTTATCGTGAAGAAAGTTTTCATTTTACCTGCAGAGGCACTGCTTTATCATGTCACTTTCAACACAAACTATTTACTCTCACTAGGAAGGGAAAAGGTTGATCCTTCAACTCTCTAGTTACCACATAATCTTTTTTTTATTTTTTTCAAAATCACAAGCCCACTAAACAGATCACATATGGGGTCCGTGAGGAAAAGAAATGCACACAGGAGAGTCGCAAGAGCATGATATGCAGCCCCTCTCTATCAGGTAAGGCAATAAAGAAAATTCTGTAGAATGATGTCCAAGAAAAAATGTGTCATGTTGCTGGGATTAGCTCCATGACACCAGTGACCAGGGCTTTGAGTGAAAATTTAATAAAATTAACACTACTTTCTTGATTTACTTTTTTTCTTTTCTTCTTAATCTTCCCTTCAAGATTAAACTCATCAGCACTTGACAAAAACTGCAAATAACAGCCAGATGCAGGAGCTGGTTTTATCTTTTTATGCAAGTATGCGGTGCTAATTAGTGCAAATTGATTAAACTTTAATTGCCTGATCCATGGCTAATTAATATTTATAAGATGAATGAGGAGGAAAACCAGACATTTATTAAAACACTTTAATGATTTTTCATATGTTTTGACAAAGCAAAGCAAATAGATGTTATGAGTATGATGTGTGAGACTATGGGACTATGTCTGTTCCCTTCTACCTGTGAATGTCCTGGAAATATACATTAACCTTTAAACACACCTATGCACACATATCTTTGGTTTCTTTGGCAAATTATTTTTAACTTGTTGATAGGCTTCCACATGGTTTTGTGATATCTTTTACTACGTATAGATAGATGTTAACACATTTTAACATAGATGTTAAATTGCACATTTTACTATTAATATAAATTATATTATTTTCATGTATTGTAATATCTATAGATGATAAATAAGACATATGATGTTTGTAACAAAATGGGATTTTGAAAAATTAAATATCAACAATCATTTGTATTTTGAAATTACAAAGAACTAGTATGCTAAATTATGTGATATAGGATCCATTGTTAACTGCGTATAACTAATTGAATAAAGCAAAAGCCTTTACATATGAAAGTGGAATCCATTTATTTCCACAAAAGTGTTTCTTCAAAGATGACAAAATAACCTTAATGCAAGGTTATTTATAACAATAGAGTGCTCCTTAAGAATTAAAATTACTTTAAAAAAATTATAGTGCATTATCTTGATAAGAATTCTCAATTAATTCATACATGTTTTTAACAAAATTATATTTTCTGAAAAAATGGTATATTTAAAATCGATAAGATTCCATTTTTTTTCTTACATCCTAGATTTGATTTGTGTTCTTAATGCTCTAGCATGTCAAAGTGATCTGTATTTCATGTTTTCTTATATACATGTTGTTATTTTTTTATAACTGGGGCCATTCTTATAAACACGATGTTTGATAAAATAACTTTTACTACAAATTGGTATAGGTAAAAATGTCAAAGCAACAAGTTAAGTATGTGTTACTTTTTAAATTAAGGCTTAACCATTTATAGAGACCTGAGTGTTCTTCCTCTATTAAGTCTTTCTACCTAAAATGTTGCAGGTATCAAAGTCATATTAGCAATAGCGGCATTTTTTTTAATGGTTTAAGTTGGCTAGTCTCAAATACCCAGAAAGTCACACCCTGCTCTCAGCTTTGCTCTAAAAGATATTCAAGGGCAAATCAAGTCAAATCCATGGATTATTCATACTCATATTCATGAATGGCGTGATCCTAGGGAACAAATGTAAGACATATCCCTTAGGCTGCTAGGCTCCTAGTGTAGAGTTCAAGCTTCTAAGCTACAAATGAATTTCACAAAGGAGTAATTGCTTCTGCCTGTGCCCAGATGTTCCAACCAGGCCCTCTTGATGAACAAACAGCATAGGTTTCAGGTCTGTTTATTCAGTTCAAAACAGTAAAAGTCAATTTTTTTTTTGCTGCTGGATCTTTTATGCTGATGGCAAACTCACTGACACATAAAGCAAAATGCTTAATAAACAAAAGCAAAACTGTGTGAAAAGAGAGGGCCCACTCTCAAAATAATATGAGTACTATGCAAATATGGACCATTTTGCACAAGGATTTAGATAAGGAGGTATTTCAATGAGGAAAGGAGCAGGATCAGATTATGGTAATTCCAGCATTTAATCTTAATGAGTGGTGGACAAATACAGGCTAGAATAACATTGGTGCATCACAACTTTGTGCATTTATATGGGAAGTAGCATTTGAGGTAGTCTGCAATCACAGGCTTGGTAGTAATGACAAAATGCCTTCTATAATAAAAAGGAACATAGTCTTATTTCCATGTGATTACCATGATAAAATACATCTGGAAGAGTAGAGACACAATCTGATCTAGCTTTAGGAAAATCAGTCCAAGAGAGCTACATGGAAATATTTATATAGAAAAGGCAGTAGTACATGTTTTTTGTGGGAGGGAGACAGACAGAACAACTGACAGACAGATGGATTGACGAACAGATAGACAGACAGGCAGACAGACTGACAGACAGATAGATAATTTATATAAGCAACCTTTAAAAGCACTCATTCTTTGTACCTTACTTTGCTTCTTTTAATGCTGTGAATATTTCTGTCTTGATGTTGGAGGGTCAAGTACCACATCCTGAGTGTGCCAAAGGCAGAGAGAAGGTATAGAAAATAAAGATTGACACATTATTTCTATCCTAGCTAAAGATTTATTATATGAATAAAAATATAAAACTCATTATCTACAGCTGATCCACAGAATCATGAGAAAATAACTATCGCTGTTTCAAGTTAAACACTGTACTAAACTAGAGCAGATCAAGCCATATACTATACAACAAATTAACATTTGAAACCCTAGAGAAAATCATTATACCATTTCACCAGTATCTTTATATCTCTTTAATTTAGTTTCAGGAAATAGTAATTAAAAATATTTTACAATCAAAGAATTAAAATAAGTATTGGGGTTAAACATTTATTTTGAAAACCTAAGTTCTACCCTTACTGATCCTCGGGATTGTACTTCTGCTCTATGTACAGCCTTGGAGAATCTGTAATCTTTCACAATGTTCTGAAATTGCAAGAACATTATGCTTTCCTGAGTATGTCTCCCTTAAAAATCATGTTTTGGAGGTGTGGAGGTTCTTGTGCTCACAAATAAGTGCTAGGGGAACCAGGAATGTAAACAGGATTTTTATCTTCCAAGGTCAATGCATATAACCTGTTTTCCACCCAGGTGGCTGAGGGGTGGAGGTAGTGCATAGTTTGGTGGCCTTTGAGCTATCCATGTGGCCAAGACCCTGCCAAGCCCTCCTCCCGCAGACCCTTATCTTGAGCTGTAGAACATATTTTTATGGCAGATGTAACATACAGTAAATCTACAGAATCCATCTTTCTGGAATATGTCACTTGCACTTTACAAAATGTTTTGATGTAGTCGTGTCTTAAGTTTTATTTTGTGCTTGAGGTTGAGTTATTTATCACCAGTAAATTTTTCACCAATTTTTGTTGTGTTTAAATATCCCTAAAATAGACTACTCAGAGTCATACTCTGAAGTCAGAGCCCACACGGGTTACTAAGCCTTCTAAATGCAATGGCACCTAGGTTTATCTTGCTTGCTATAATTTTGATATAATTTCATCCATAAACTTGAAAATTTCATCTCACTTTATAAGTAAAAAAATATGAACATATTTCATTATCCTTTTATCAGTTGATGGCTATCTTGAATAATTCCATTCCCTAGGTACTGTGAATAGAGCTACATCTAACAGATATGCAAATATCTCTGTAGTAGAATATAAATTCCTTCAGATACATGCAAAGGATTGGTATAACTGTGTCATGTGGAAGTTACATTTCCAGGTTTATGAACCTCCAGCATGATTTCCAAATTTGGTAAGTTAGTGTTCCCTGGACACCAGTATTTGTTCCCATTGTAGCTGTGATGATCCATTCTGATAAGGATAAGACGGAATCTTAATATTTACCTGGTGACTATAGATGCTGAATTTGTTTTGTAGTTATTCTTTAATAATTTTCATTCCTTCTTTTGAGAATTCTGCATTTGGCTCCATAATAAGTCCCTCTCCATTTTTTTCAATTAAGACACCCATTCTCTTGGCATACATTTTTTTTAATTCCCTTGTATAGTCTAGTTTCTAATGACCTACCATCAGATATCTAGTTACCCTTCCATGTACAAAGTCATGCCAGTTTCACGCTATTCCACTGGTCAACAAATATTCTTATTTTCTGTGTTTTCTGATTCCTACTATAAACATCTTTGCTTATTTTGAAACATGATCCTCAGATTTCCCTTTGGGTTTCAGGACATCAGATCTCATATTAAGGTCTTTTGCTTATATGAAGTTGAGTTTTGTCCAAATTGAGAGAAATAAATGGAACCTACTTTCAAGTTTATATGTGCTGATGTCTAAGTTTCCCATTAAATTTGCTGAATACTGTCTTTTTTTTGGTATATATTTTGGCTTGTCAAAAAATGTGGAGGTTTTTGTAGATAGGATTTCTTTTACCATGCACTTGTCATTTGCATATAGGAAGGCTACAGATTTTTTAATGTTAGTTTTGTGTCTTACCACTTTGCTGAAAATGTTCATCCTATCTAAGAGCTTGTACATTCCTTCTTCAGTTTCCTTTATCTATAAAATCGTATCACTTGAAAAGGAATGAGTTGATATTATTTTTCTTATTTGTATTTCTTTTGCTTGCATTAATTTTATACAGCTTTAGCTTAACCTTCAAACACTTTATAGATAAAGAATGAAGCTTCCTATGGAACCTCTTCAGCCCACAACTCAACTAGATGCTACAAAATTCCAGTACAAAATCTTCATTGAGTCATAAAAGATGGCCCAATTGAGACTCTGTCTCGACCATTATTTGATTTCCACTAGATCCCCTGTGTGTGTGTGTGTGTGTGTGTGTGTGTGTATACATACATATATATGTATGTATGTATGTATATGTATGTATATGCTTCTACTATATTGTTTCTATACTGCCTCTCAAATGGACCCTAATTTTAGATGTTTCTTTACTTATTTCCTCCCTTGTCATCCTCCTCCCTCACCCTCACCTCTTGATCCTCCTCTTCCAGTCTTCCTTCATCCACCAACAACCATCTATTCTATTTACCTTTCTTAGGGATATCTATTCTTCCTCCTGCTAGTCACTTACTTACTCTATACCTAGCTTCTCTGGTCTTTTGGCTTTTAGTATGTTTACCATTGACTTAACCTGTAATATTCCTACATAAGTGAATGATGCATTATTTGTAAATACGAGTCTGAATTACCTCACTCAGGATGATTTTCTTTTTCTAGTTCTAGCCCTTTGTCTTTAAATTACAGGATTTCACTAGTTTTTAGGGACTGAGTAATGCTCCGTTGTGTGAACATACCACATTTTCTTTACAAATTCTTCTGTTGAGGCATGTCTAGGGTTGCTTCCAAATTCTGACTATATGACTAGAGCAGCAATAAAAATGATGGAGCACGTGTCTCTATGGGAGAATGAGGCATCTTTTGAGTATATATATATCACTCTTAGGAATAACGCAGTAGCTGGATCTTCCTGGGGAACTGCCACACTAATTTTCATAGTGGCTATCAGAGTTTGCCCTTCCACCAACAATGGTTGACTGTTCCTCTTGCTATATACTTGTGCCAGCATGAGCTGTCACTTGTGTTTTTGAGCTTAGCCATTCTGACAGGTGTACGATAAAATCTCAAAGTAGTTTTGCATTTACCCAATGAACAAGGATGTTGTAAATATTTTTTTTAAAGTGTTTTTCAGCCATTTGAGTATCTCTTTTTGAGAATTCTTGTTTGGACCCATACCTCATTTTTAAAATAATTTCTTTGTTTTCTTGATATGTATTTTTTTTAGTTCTTTATATATTTTGTAAGGTAACCCTCTATTGAATGCAAAGTTGGTGAAAATCTTTTTCCATTTTCTAGTTTACTGACTTATTTAAATGATGGTGTACTTTGTCAAATAGAAGCTTTCCGGTTTCTTTAGCCTCCATTTATTAATTATTGTTCATAGGGCCTTTGTTAACTGTGAGGTGTTCTGTTCAGAGAGTCTTTTATTATGCCAGTGAGTTTGTCTATTCTCTAACTTCTCTGTTTTTAATGAAATAACCAATAAAGCTACACAGCAATCTAGGTCACACAGGTAGGCAATGGGGGAAAATGAGCAAATCAGAGATCTTCCTTGGAAAATAACCCATACTGAGCCAACTAAAATAATCTCTGGAAAAATTTATTATGTTTGAGCCAGTTAGCCATGGGTCTTTCCTCTAAAGCTATCAAGTAAGAAATATTTCTGGAATGTATATTTATATACATGTGAATCAGCTCAATAGCCATTTTTCATATGGCATGGATATAACCTTATATTTTAGTAGGGAAAAAATGGACTAACAGACACAGAGAGGAGAAAAAAAGTTATGAATGAGATAAAGAGAAAGAGAGGAATGCGGAGATGGAAAAGAAAGAGCTAAAGAAAGAGGAAGGATGAATGATTTCATTCTCATTACTCAAAGTGCACGATCCTGTGAAATCTCAGTTTCACAAAGCTTAGACTGAGCTGTAACAGTCTACTGGATGAAGAATGATTGTATTTTCAGGCATTTATATATGGTGAACTGAATTGTCAGTCTGGACAAAAAAAAAAACAGGCCCCCTTTATCGGATGCCTGTGCAGTGGTTTCAAGCACATACCAACCCTCCAGGGCTAGAAAATATAGCCTGTTACAGTCTTCACATTCATACGTACTTTAGGCCAGTTTGAGTATTTTGCATGGCTTCAAATTTATGCAGTGTCAGGCATAAAATAATAAATTTCTAATTGCTGGTAATATCAAGTTTGGTCTGTGCTTAGGATCCTTGCTAGATACTGTTGAGTTCGACTGAGGTCCATTAAGCCTGTATGGACTTGACTGAACGTGGCTGTGATCACTCTGCCTATTCAGGTCTTGGTCACTGTCTTCACTCTTCTTCTTTTTGTTTGTTTGTTTATTCAAGTATCCGAAAACACTCTTTCCACTTCCTCCCCTCCTCCCAATACCCTCCCGCTCCCCCCACTCCCTCTCCTCCTCCCTCACCATTCCCAAGAGCAGTCAGGGTTTCCTGTCCTGTGGGGAATCCAAGTTCCTCCCCCCTCCCTCCGGGTCCAGGAAGGGGAGCATCCAAACAGGCCAGGATCCCAAAAAGCCAGTCCATGCAGACGAAACAAGACCCAGTGCCATTGTCAATGGCTTCTCAGTCTTCATTTGGACCTCGGAGGCTCAGTCAGCCCCCATGTCAGCCACATTCAGAGAATCCGGTTTGAACAAATGCTCATTCAGTCCCAGTCCAGCTGGCCTTGGTGAGCTCTCATCCAATCAGTCCCCTTGTACCAGTGGGTGAACGCACCCTTCGCTGTCCTGACTTCCAGTGCTCCAATGTGGGTCTCCGTCTCTATCTCCATCCATCATCGGATGAAGGCTCCCTCTGATTTTGCTTTCCTTACTCACGATCTCCCTCCCTCTGCTTCTCATTTGGACCTAGGGAGTTAAGTCCAGTGTTCCAATATGTGTCTCTGTCTCTATCTCCATCCATCGCCATATGAAGGTTCTGTGGTGACATGCAAAATATTCGTCAGTATGGTTATGGGCCAAGGCCAGTTCAGGCACCCTCTCCTCTGCTGTCCAGAGTACAATCTGGGGACCTCTCCTTGGGCCTGGGAACCCCTCCAGAATCAAGTCTCTTGCAAACCCTAAAATGGCTCCCTTAGTTGAGATATAAACTTCCCTGCTCCCAGAACCATCCTGCCTTCCTTCCCCCTCACATTCCCCCAAGCCATCCCCAATCCTCCCACTCTCCTCTCTCCCTAACCATCTTCCCCTACTTCCACCCTCCCACCCCCCATGCACCCGAGTTTGCCTGGCAATCTTGCCTAGTTCTAATATCCAGGAGGATAACTATATGATTTTCTTCAGGTTCACCTTCTTATTTAGCTTCTCTAGGATCACAAATTATAGACTCCCAGACCTTTAACTATGGCTAGAATCCACTTATGGGTGAGTACATACCATATTCCTCTTTTTGGGTCTGGGTTACCTCACTCAGTAAAGCATTTTCTATTTCCATCCATTTGCATGCAAAATTCAAGATGTCATTGTTTTTTTACCGCTGAGTAGAACTCTAATGCGTATATGTTCCACACCTTTTTTAACCATTCTTCTATGAGGGGCACCTAGGTTGTTTCCATGTTCTGGCTATTACAAATAGTGCAGCTATGAACATAGTTGAACAAATACTTTTGTAGTATGATAGGGCATCTCTTGGGTATATTCCCAAGAGTGGAATTCCTGGGTCCTGAGGGAGGTTGACTCCCAGTTTCCTGAGAAACCGCCACACTGATTTCCATAGCGGCTGTACAAGACTGCATTCCCACCAACAATGGATGAGTGTTCCCCTCACTCTACATCCTCTCCAGCATAGGCTATCATTGGTGTTTTTGAGTTTAGCTATTCTGACAGGTGTAAGATGGTATCTCAAAGCGGTTTTGATTTGCATTTCCCTGATCGCTAAGGAGGTTGAGCATGTCCTTAAGTGTCTTCTGGCCATTCGAAGTTCATCTGTTGTGAATTCTCTGTTCAGTTCAGTACCCCATTTTTAATTGGGTTAATTAGAGATTTAGCGTCTAGTTTCTTGAGTTCTTTGTATATTTTGGATATCAGATCTTTATCTGATGAGGGGTTGGTGAAGATCTTCTCCCAGTCCGAAAGTAGCCTTTTTGTCTTACTGACAGTGTCCTTTGCTTTACAAAAGCTTCTCAGTTTCAGCAGGTCCCATTTATTCATTGTTTCTCTTATTGTCTGTGCTACTGGGGTTCTACTTAGGAAGTGGCCTCCTGTGCCTATATCTTGTAGACTACTTCCCACTTTCTCTTCTATCAGGTTGAAAGTGGACAGATTAATGTCGATGTCTTTAATCCATTTGGACTTGGAGTTTTGTGCATGGTGATAGATATGAATCTACTTTCATTCTTCTACAGGTTGACATCCAGTTATGCCAGCACCATTTGTTAAAGATGCTTTCCTTCTTCCATTGTATACCTTTAGCTCCCTTGTCGAAAATTAGGTGTTCATAGGTTTGTGAGTTAATATCCGGGTCTTCTATTCGATTCCATAGGTCAACTTCTCTGTTCTTATGCCAATACCAAACTGTTTTCAATACTGTAGCTCTGTAATAGAGTTTGAAGTCAGGGATGGTAATGCCTCCAGAAGTGCCTTTATTGTATAAGATTGTTTTGGCTATCCTGGGTTTTTTGTTTTGCCGTATAAACTTGATTATTGTTCTCTCAAAGTCTGTGAAGAAGTTTGATGGGATTTTGATGGGGATTGCATTGAATCTATAGATTGCATTTGGTAGAATTGCCGTTTTTACTATGTTGATTCTCCCAATCCAAGAGCAGGGGAGGTCTTTCCATTTTCTGGTATCCTCCTCAATTTCTTTCTTCAAAGACTTAAAGTTCTTGTCAAATAGGTCTTTCACTTCCTTGGTTAGAGTAACCCCAAGATATTTTATGCTATTTGTGGCTATCATGAAAGGTGATGTTTCTCTGATTTCCCTCTCTGCTTCTTTATCCTTTGTGTATAGGAGGGCCACTGATTTTTTGGAGTTGATCTTGTATCCTGCCACGTTACTAAAAGTGTTTATCAGCTGTAGGAGTTCTTTGGTAGAGTTTTTGGGGTCACTTATGTATACTATCATATCGTCAGCAAATAATGAAAGTTTAACTTCGTCCTTTCCAATACGAATCCCCTTGATCTACTTATGTTGTCTTATTGCTATTGCTAGAACTTCAAGCACTATATTGAAGAGGTATGGAGAGAGTGGACAGCCTTGTCGCATTCCTGATTTTCGTGGAAAGGCTTTGAGTTTCTCTCCATTCAGTTTGATGTTAGCTGTCGGCTTGCTGTATATTGCTTTTATTATATTTAGGTATGATCCTTGTATCCCCAGTCTCTCCAACACCTTTATCATAAATGGGTGTTGAATTTTGTCAAATGCTTTTTCAGCATCTAGTGAGATGATCATACGGTTTTTTTCTTTCAGTTTATTTATATGATGGATTACATTGATAGATTTGCGTATGTTGAAGCAGCCCTGCATCTCTGGGATGAAGCCTACTTGATCATAAGGGATAATTTTTCTAATGTGTTCTTGGATTCGGTTTGCCAGTATTTTATTGAGAATTTTCGTGTCGATATTCATGAATGAGATTGACCTGTAATTCTCTTTCTTGGTTGTGTCTTTGTGAGGTTTTGGTATCAGGGTAATTGTAGCTTCATAGAAGGAGTTTGGCAATGACTCTTCTGTTTCTATATTGTGGAATACATTAAGGAGTATAGGTATTAGCTCTTCCTGGAAGTTCTGGTAGAATTCTGCATTGAAACCATCTGGTCCTGGGCTTTTTTTGGTAGGGAGATTTTTGATAACAGCTTCTAATTCTTCACGACTAACAGGTCTATTTAGATTGTTCACCTGTTCTTGGTTCAACTTTGGTATATAGTACTTATCTAAAAAGATGTCCATTTCTTTTACATTTTCCAGCTTTGTGGCATATAAACTTTCGTAGTAAAATCTAATGATTCTCTGAATTTCCTCTGTGTCTGTGGTTATGTCCCCCTTTTCATTTCTGATCTTATTAATTTGCATGTTCTCTCTCTGCCGTTTGATTAGTTTGAATAGGGGTTTGTCGATCTTGTTGATTTTCTCCAAGAACCAGCTTTTTGATTCATTGATTCTTTGGATTGTTTTCTCTGTTTCTATTTTGTTGATTTCAGCCCTCAGTTAGATTATTTCCAGTCTTCTACTCCTCCTGGGTGAATCAGCTTCTTTTTTTTCTAGAGCTTTCAAGTGTGCTGTTAAGTCTCCAATGTGTGCTTTCTCCTTTTTCTTTAATTGGGCACTTAGTGTTATGAACTTTCCTCTTAGCACTGCTCTCATAGTGTCCCATAGGTTTGAGTATGTTGTGTCTTTATTTTCATTGAATTCAAGGAAGACTTTAATTTCTTTCTTTATTTCTTCCTTGACCCAGTGGTGATTTAATAGTTGACAGTTCAACTTCCATGAGTTTGTTGGCTTCCTGGGGGTAGCATTGTTGATGAATACTAATATTAATCCATGGTGATCTGACAAGACACAGGTGGTTACTAATATTTTTTTTGTGTCTGTGGCAGTTTGCTTTGTTACCAAGTATGTGGTCAATTTTTGAGAAGGTTCCATGGGCTGCAGAGAAGAAGGTATATTCTTTCCTATTTGGGTGGAATGTTCTATAGATATCTGTTAAGGCCATTTGATTCAATACCTCGAATAATTCTCTTATTTCTCTGTTGGGTTTCTGTCTGATTGATCTGTCCATTGGTGAGAGAGGTGTGTTGAAGCCTCCTACTATTAGTGTGTGTGGTTTGATGACTGCCTTGAGTTCTAGAAGTGTTTCTTTTACATATGTGGGTGCCTTTATATTAGGGGCATAGATATTCAGGATTGAGACTTCCTCCTGATGAATTGTTCCTGTTATGAGTATGAAATGTCCATCTCCATCTCTTTTGATAGATTTTAGTTTGAAGTCAACTCTGTTAGATATGAGAATGGCCACACCTGCTTGTTTCTTAGGTCCGTTTGCTTGGAAAACCTTTTCCCAGCCCTTTATACTGAGTAGATGTCTGTCTTTGTGGTTGAGGTGTGTTTCTTGTAAACAGCAGAATGTTGGATCCTGTTTTCGTATCCAATCTCTAAGTCTGTGCCTTTTTATAGGTGAATTGAGTCTATTGATATTAAGTGATATTAATGACCAGTGGTTGTTGACTCCGGTCATTTTTTTGGGTAGTAGAGTGTATGTGTTTTCCTTCTTTGAGTTGTGCTTGTGAAGGGTCGCTAGATGTCTGAGTTATTGTAGGCAGTGTTGGGAATGTTGGATTCCTTGGGTTGTGATTTGCCTTCTAATACTTTCTGTAAGGCTGGATTTATAGCTGCGTATTGCTTAAATTTGTTTTTATCCTGGAATATTTTGTTTTCTCCGTTGATAGTGAACGATAGCTTGGCTGGGTATAGTAGTCTGGGCTTGCATCCATGGTCTCTTAGTTTCTGCAGTACCTCTATCCAGGACCTTCTGGCTTTCATGGTTTCCATAGAGAAGTCTGGTGTAAGTCTGATAGGTTTACCTTCATAAGTTACTTGATCTTTATCCTTTGCAGCTCTTAATATTCTTTCTTTAATCTGACTGTTTTGTGTCTTGATTATTATATGGCGAGGTGATTTTTTTTTTGATCCAGTCTATTTGGTGTTCTGTATGCTTCTTGAACCTTCATAGGGATATCGTTCTTTAGGTTGGGGAAGTTTTCTTCTATAATTTTGTTGAATATATTTTCTGGACCCTTGATCTGCAATTCTTCTCCTTCTTCAATTCTTATTATTCTTAGATTTGGTTTTTTATTGTGTCCCACAGTTCCTGAATGTTCTGTGATGAGAATTTGTTGGATTTGCTGTTTTCTTTGGTCAGAGCGTTTAATTTCTCTATGGTGTCCTCAGAGTCTGAGATTCTTTCTTCTATCTCTTGTATTCTGTTGGTTATGCTTGTTTCTGAAGTCTCTGTTCGTTTACCTAGATTTTCCATAGCCAGCCGGTTCTCGGTTTGTGATTTCTTCATTGACTCCATTTCAGTTTTCAAATCTTGAACTGTTTCCATTACATGTTTGATTGTCTTTTCTTGGTTTCCCAGAACTTCATTTACGGATTTACTCACTTCTTCAAATTTTTTGGTATATTTCTCTTCCATTTCTTTACTCATTTCCTCAATCTTTTTGTTATACTTATCTTCCATTTCTTTATGGCAGATTTTCACCTCCTGTTTAAGTTCCTCTATTATTTTCATAAAGATCCGCTTAGAGTCGATTTCTTCTATTTCTTCTGGAGTAGGGTGTTCAATTCTTCCAGTTTCGTGCTCCCTGGATTCTGGAGATGTCATGTTGCCTTTCAGGTTGTTGGAGGAATTCTTGCATTGGTGCCTGACCATCTCCTCCTCTCTGGATGAAACTCCTCAGCACTTTCTGGATAGAACTCCTCAACAGTCTCTGGGTAGGACTCCTCAGCACTCTCTGGATAGAGTTCCTCAGCACTCTCTGGGTAGAACTCCTCAGCAGTGCAACAGGGCTAGCTGGTCTTCCCAGGACCCAGGAGACAAAAGGGCGGCAGCATTGGGGGCAGGGAGGGGTCGCGTGGAACACCGAAGACCCTGCTGCAGAAGATACACCATAAACCGTCAGGAAGGGAGCCTAGTCGCTGGAGCAGGAGCCGGGAGCAGGAGCCGGGAGCAGGAGCCGGGACCAAGCGCTGGAACCAAGAGCTTCACTCTTCTTTATCCAAGAAAAGTCTGGCTCCTAGAACACAGTCAGAGGATAGATGCTCTCTGACTAGCAGTAACATACTCTGAATGTTCATGGAAAAAGACATGTCAACCACATCCAAAAAGAATGAAGAATGACAGCAACAGAAAGAAAATCTGTCGCTTAGGAGGATGACTCAGGGGGTGTTAAGTAGCACCTACAAAAGTCTGAAAAATGTTTCCATACGTTCAGATGAAGCAAATAAGTGAAAAAAATGCAAAAGAAATGAAGTAGCCTGACCATTTTCCCTGTAAGGTGAGATGTCATCTCTAGCACCAACATTTCTAGTGACAGGAAGAAAATCTTTCCCAGAGAACTCACTATCTTGAACAAATAACTATGCTCTCTGACACTTATTTAGTACAATTATGAATTTCAGGGACTGGAGAGGTGACTCATCCATTAAAACTACTTACTGCTCTTGCTGGGTTTAAGTCCCAGCATCCATGTGGAGGCTGACAACAATGTGTAGCTTCTGTCCTAGGTGATCCACCACCTTCTTGTGGCTTTCCTGGGCCCTGAACACATATGGTACACATACACATGTAGACCAACCAAAATAAATAAATAAATTAAACACTTAAAATTGGAAAATGAATAAAAACTTTAAAATGCTAAAACCTGAATTTTAGTATAGCACTGACTTATGAATTTTGTCAACTTAACATTAAGGGAGAAGAGACATGTTAAAGTAGACAATCAGGGATCCATGGATCAGAGCCGTCACTCATTGCTTACTTGATTTTCTTTTTTTTTATTTTTTTTAATTTATAAAAGTTTATTAATTTATAAAAGTTTCCATTTCCGCCCCTCCTCCCAACACCCTCCCACTCCCCCCACTCCCTCTCCTCCTCCCTCTCCATCCCTCAGAGCAGTCAGGGTTTCCTGCCCTGTGGGAAACTCAAGATCCTCCCCCCTTCCTCCAGGTCTAGGAAGGTGAGCATCCAAACAGACTGGATCCCAAAAATCCAGTATATGCAGAGGAAACAAGTCCCAGTGCCATTGTCAATGGATTCTCAGAAAGTCCCCCTGCCAGCCACATTCAGAGAATCTGGACGTGCTCGTCCAGTCCCAGTCCAACTGGCCTTAGTGAACTCTCATTAGATCAGTCCCCTTGTATCAGTGGGTGAACGCACTCTTCACAGTCCTGTCTTTCTTGTTCATGTTCTCCCTCCTTCTGCTCCTCATTTAGACCTTAGGGGCTCAGTCCAGTGCTCCAATGTGGGTCTCTGTCTCAATCTCCATCCACCAACGGGTGAAGGTTCCCTCTGATCTTGCCTTCCTTGCTCACGTTCTCTTTCCTTCTGCTTCTCGTTTGGACCTAGGGAGTTAAGTCCAGTGTTCCAGTGTGGGTCTCTGTCTCTATCTCCATCCATCGCCAGATGAAGGTTCTATGGTAATATGCAAAGTATTCATCAGTATGGTTTATGGGCCAAGGCCGGTTCAGGCACCCTCTCCTCTCTCCAGAGAACAATCTGGGGATCTCTTCTTGGACCTGGGATCCCCTCTAGAATCAAGTCTCTTGTAAACCCTAAAATGACTCCCTTAGTTGAGATATATACTTCCCTGCTCCCATATCCATCCTTCCTCCCTACCCCCATCCCAGTCCACCGAGCTTTCCCCATTCCTCCTGTACTCCCTTCTCTCTAACCCTCTCCCCTTCCAACAAACCCCCCACTCCCCATGCACCCAAGGTTGCCTGGCACTCTTGTCTACTTCCAATCTCCAGGAGGATAACTACATGATTTTCTTCAGGTTCACCTTCTTATTTAGCTTCTCTAGCACAAAGATAGACATCTACTCAGAGTAAAGGGCTGGGAAAAGGTTTTCCAAGCAAACGGACCTAAGAAACAAGCGGGTGTGGCCATTCTAATATCTACAAAATTGACTTCAAACTAAAATCAATCAGAAGAGATGGAGATGGACATTTCATACTCATAACAGGAACAATTCATCAGGAGGAAGTCTCAATCCTGAATATCTATGCCCCTAATATAAAAGCACCCACTTAGGTAAAAGAAACACTTCTAGAACTCAAGGCAGTCATCAAACCACACACACTAATAGTAGGAGACTTCAACACACCTCTCTCACCAATGGACAGGTCAATCAGACAGAAACTTAACAGAGAAATAAGAGAATTACTAAAGGTAATGAATCAAATGGACTTAACAGATATCTATAGAACATTTCACCCAAATAGGAAAGAATATACCTTCTTCTCTGCAGCTCATGGAACCTTCTCGAAAATTGATTTTCTTTTAAAGTATGCTAAAATTACTTGGAAAGAATATCAAATATTTCAAAAATTTCATTTTTGAAAAGTTGAAGTGTAGGTTCCTTCTAGGGATTTGAATACTTTAGAATATTACACAAAGAGTTTTGTTCGCTGAAATTCCTTTCTTCTTTCTAAACTCAGCTTTTCTTTTAAGAGCCTGTAGGAAAATGTCATAATACTCTTCAGGTTCACTCAGATGAAACACGAAAATAAAAGCTTCATTTCTCTCCCACTTTTGTAGCCGAGCCTATTTTATTCTTAGTCTCCACACTCACTCAGGTTTCAATAGAGAACATTTCATTGAGGTTCAAATAATCCAGCTGTTGTTTTCAACTTTCACTATTTTAATGTTTATTTTCCAAATTATTCCCTATTTCTCTACTAAAAATATCTTGCCAAATCATTATTTTTTCTGGAGCAAATTTAATGCTTTTTTGTTGCTGGATATCTGATCCAAATCCAATATTTTTCTTGGCAGTTGATGAACATAATAATAAGTAAGGTTTTTTTTCGCTACACTTGGAGCTGAGAGGAGAAAAGACACAATTCACAATCCAGAACCACTTAAATACTGAGGTGAATTCTTGTTCATCCAGGTGTTTGCAAGAATTTCTCGTAAGAAGAGTATGTTAAAATGATTTTCTGAGGTCTTAGCATGTAGGATCTCTATGGTTCAGTTCCTTATCACTTAGCATGAATACACTAAGTATGTGATGGAGATAATGCTGTGATTCTCTCAGTATTTATTAAAATGACAAAATGGAAGCTGGATAGTGGTGGCACGTGCCTTTAATTCCAGCACTCGAGAAGCAGAAGCAGGCAGATCTTTGTGAGTTTGAGGGCAGCCTGGTCTACAAGAGCACAAGAGTGAGTCCCAGGAAAGGATCCAGAGCTACAGAAAAACCCTGTCTCGAAAAACCAAAAAAATTAAAAACTGAAAAAAAATGACAATGTGACCATTGAAAACAAAAGGATTTTACTCTATTGACTCTTTTTGATAAATGACTCCTGGGGTTAGTTTTACTGTCATTTTTTCACAACATTACGCATTTGTCATATATTGCTACTTATAGTCAATATCCTTATATTGAATGTTTGACCTAAGAAGAAGACCAGATCACTAAGTTATGTTTACTTCATTCTTAGAATTTCCACAATGTCTTTTAGTAGTTCTCTAAATGCATATATTCCAAGACTTTTAATGATTGTCTCATTCATCCATGATAGACAAAATTTCTTAGCTCTTTCAAGTTGAATATATAGTTTATTTCATATTTATATGCTTCTTTCACTGTTTCTTCCTCTGTTCCTCAAAGTTTATTCATAATTTCCTACTATCATTATGCATATATCATCCTGTCATTTGCTTTTTTAATCTATAATTCTATATCAACCTCCTTTACAATATCTAGAAACTCAATAAACATAAGACAATCTTATTTTGAAAGTACCTCTTCACTGCATTTTCAAATGATATGCTCCAAATGCTTTTACTCAATAATAAACATCCCAGTCAGTGACTTTGATGGTTTGTATTATTGTTTGTATAGTTGTTTGCTTTCTTTGTCAGCTTGACACAAGCTATAGTTGTGGGAAGAGGGAACCTGAACTGTAGAATTGTGCCCATTAGGTTAACCAATCAGCATGAATCATTTTCCTGATTCATGATTGATGTGAGAGGGCTATGCTACCACAGGCAAGTAGTCCTTGGTTCTAGAACAAATCACAATCATCTATGGGTATACCACCCTGAATATACCCCATCTATACTTGAATGGGAGATAGCAAAGCCATGAGCAAGTCAAAGAAAGCAAACTAACAAGCAGAATTTCTCAATGACCTCTGCTTTGGTTTCTGCTTCTAAGTTCCTGTCTTGAGTTTCTGCCCTGGCTTCCCTTCATGACTGTGAACAGTAGGATTATACAAAACATTTAATCCTCAAATTAGATTTGGTCCTTGACCTGGTCATAGCTACAGAAAACTAACTAGGACCATAAGATTCCTTCATTTAAAGTCATAGGTCAGCTATGGTTGCTAACAATTCAGAAAGTCTGGAAATACACAGACATGAAAAAAAGAGAATTTATTTTTATAATAACAATATTAAACTTTTCCTTGGATGAACTTAAATGTAGAGAAATTTATGTGAAAGGGTTTATTAATGTTTCATTTTATTTTTAGGGACGGAAAAAGTTAGTGATTGAATTACACAAACTATCTCATTGGATGATGTTAAGAAAGCTTACAAACCAAAAACCTGTAAAATTGTGCTGTAAAATTCATAGCAGTTAAAACAATTGAAATTCGCTGCATGTGCTTAGGTGAGAATACCATATATATATATATATATATATATATATATATATATATATACACATATATATCTCACATATATACATACAGTCAGCAATGGTAGAACACACGGGAGGCTGAAACGGGAGGATCTCTGTGAGTTCCAGAACAGCCAAGGCTACACAGAGAAACCCTGTTTTGAAAAATCAAAAACAAAACAAAGGGGAAAGAACCTAAAGCACACAATATAATTTTAGAAGCAAGACAAAGTTTGCATTTCCTCTTAATCTCACACACAACCTTTTGTCTATGTCAAGTATCTGTATGACAGAGGACGTAAATGTAAGGTCAGGTACGAACATACAGGGGAAATAATTTCTGAGCTAATTTGTCAGTTTTAGTAAGCATATAGACAGAAAATGGGAGGAAACAAAGCTTCAATTAAATTACAAACAGTAAAACCTCTATTTTGACTACAAATGTAATTTACCAAATGTAAAAAAAAAAAAAGGCTTTGAAAATGGTGGTTGATTTCAACATTCACACTTTCACCTGATATTTACCTGCAAGGGGAGGGGGATTGTACAAAAACATTTGCATTGAGTAGCTTACATGCTATAATAGTTGTGGCTCTTATATATAATACCAGAGGGAAATAAACATTACATAAAGTTTAAACTGGGTAGACGGATAAACACATTTTAAAAATGAGACATACCTTGAAATGAGGTCGCTAGAGAAATTTCTTACATGAGAAGAGATCTTTAAAAAGGGGCCAAGGAAAGCTGTAGAGATGGGTCAGCAGTTAAAAGTTCTGTTGTTCTTCCAGAATGCTTGATTCAAGAACTCACATGGCCACTCAACCTTTTGCAATCCTATTACGGGCGTATCTGATACCTGCTTCTGATCTCACGGGGACCCCACACATATGGTACACAGACAGGCAGGGCAGGCAAGACACCTATACATATAAAATATTAAAATTAAGGGAAAGAATTGTAAAGGCCCTAAAGAAATAATGAGTGAGTTAAGTGAGGACTAGAGGGGAAAAAACGCAAGGCAAAGGGAAGCACTAACATAAAGTCCAAGCAGATTTGCTCTAGACTTCTGTCTAAACAGGCAATACCAGAATAACTGCTAGTCTCATGCACACTGCGATAGCAAGAGTTTTGTCTATTGAAAATTCCACCCTGTCAATGAAGACTGTGCGCAGTGTGATCACCAGTGATGTGAAGGTCATGACTGTCATTCTGTGTAAGACTTTGATTTTATTCATGGCCATGGGCCCTGAGAGGAGAACAGTATGATCTGCCTTTCATGCTAATAGCTTTGCTCTGGCGCTTCTGGGCTTAAGTACATAGAATGACTAAGGAGACTAATCAGAACATAATTGTAGTAGTCAAAAGACAGAGGTTAATAGTTGTCCGCATGGTAGCAGCCTTCAAGATGAAGATAACTAGATTCTACATGTATAGTTCTGGTAGAGCTGGCATAGGTTTTTGGTAGATTTTACTTAAGAGTAACATTTCAAGGGAAATTCCGACTTACTACTAGTGATAGCAAGAACTCTGAAGTTATTATTTTCTTATGGAAGATTATATGGAATATATGGAAGATTGCAGCAATGTCCTCTCACACATAATCTGTAAAAAATAAATACGACATCAGGGTTGTGTTTCTGTGGCGATGTTTTGTAATAAGCTACGCAGTGGCAGTAAGAACGCAGCGAGATGGAAAATTTTAGAGTGCATCAGAGTAGTTCAAACTGCCTCGATTACCAAGAAAATGCACCTAAGTAAAGGAGAAAACAGATTGTTATGATGGCAAACCCTCAAGATAATGGAAGTCTGGCTAATGCTCATAAAGAAACCGGGGTTGACATGCATCTGGGAAGACAGAAAAGTTTGAAGAGACAAGAACAGCAAACTCCAACAAATGCAGTTTGATTGAAGTCTGGCAGATTAATCTGTTCTGGAGGTTTAGTAAAAGGTATGCCATTGATTGTCTTCATACATGTATTTTACCAAAGAATTTAGGGGGAAAAAAAAACAGAAACTTGATTAGACGAAGTTTAAAGAAAACAAATGAACAAACAAAAATTGGGCAAGGGAAAGCAACTGTGAAAATAACTATTTCTGAAGAACTATAATAAAGAAAGACTAGCAAACAATATAGCAAGTAAGCAGTACATTTCAAGAGACAGTTTGGGGTTTCTGATTTCCTGTAGGTTTAATGCTGGGGCAAATGATCTAATAAACAGAGAAGATGCATGATGGTATGGACTAGAGGCTAAAAGATTGCTAGAGCAGGGTTGCTAGAAAAGTTGTGTATGGGTAGGCTTCTCTTTCTAGGGACATTAACTGAAGGAAAACCATGAAACACATGGGTAGCGACACCAGCACCTAGTATGTGAGGGGTCAAGGTAAGATTCCCCAGTGCCTCAAAATCATTGAGGGTTTCTGTAACAGGTCTTCCTTCCTAAATTGCTTCTACTTGAGTATCTTATTTATTTTCAAGTAAATATACTACCAATATATTTATCTTTATTAATTTCAGTGAAGAATTATGAACCATAACCCCTTAGCCAAGACTCTTTTTTGTTTTATATATAATATGTGTGTGTGTGTATGTGTGCGTGTGTGTGTGTGCGTGTGTGTCTATATATAACATATATATATAACATATATATGTGTGTGTGTGTGTGTGTGTGTGTATGTGTGTGTGTGGTTATAAACAAAATGTTTTTATCTTGACATCCCTTTAAACCTCATGTGCTGAAGCACTAAGCCTGAGTATGATTTGATGGCCAGACCTTTAGGGAATGGTTAGGCTTAGATGAGATGGTGAGAGAGGAATCTCTGTGATGGGACTTTGCACTAATGAGAAAATGAAGAGAAATAAAAAAAAGAATACTTATCCCTCTGCAATGTGTGAACCAAGAATACCAAACTCTGTTAATGAAGAAGGGGTCCTGCCCAAGACCTCTGTCATGTGAGGAGCTTGACCTGGAACTTCTAGATTGTAGAACTATCAAATATAAATGTTTCTTGTTTAGTTCATTGCACATTGCATTTGAGTACACTAACATACTAACCTACGTGTGTCTCATGAAATACATTGAAAGGTCTAAATTGGTAACACTGTGAGTGGTTATCAGGTGTCCTGAGCCTCTGTCAACACGAGGAGGTAGTCTTGAATTCACTAGTGCTCTGTGTCACTGAATACTGGAGGAAAGAGCTTCTTCTGCTTAAGCGCTCAGAGACTGGATTGGGGCAAAGCTGTGTGCACCTGTTCCCAGTCTTCCTGGGAGGAAAGGGATGGAAGCTTGCTCTGCTCTCAGCCCCTTTCTTCAGTGCAGAGTCGATTCAGTAAACACATGCTCTTTCACAAAATCACTGGAGCAGTCCTGAGCCAGGCTAAGGAAGTTCTTCATTAACATGAATCTTCAGAGACGTTATACAACTGTCATGAAGTTGCAGAAATTAGGGATATCTAAAACTAGCAGAACTTATATAAGAAAGTTTACCATTGGATGGAAAGCTTTTGTTATCTACAATGAAAAATATCCTTATGCATACACTTTAACAAGCATCTAAAGAGATAATTGAAGCAGGACCTCAAGTTTTGCCCATATGATTTTAATTCCACAATTTGTCTTTCTGCACATTTATAGTTTGGAGGATATTCCATCAAACACTTGTGGAGTCCTTATCTGATGTCCAACATGGAGGTATAGATATGGGTGTCTGTCAGCCAGGAAAACATGCAGACAAGAAGAGTATCTTACAACTAGAGTCAACAGTAGTATATAGTTGGGCAAAGGAGCTGCTTTGTGCCAAGAAGAGGAAATGGGAGAATGTTGTCTCTTAAGTCTGTAGTATAAAGTTTGAACATGAAAAATTTTGTTTAAAGAACCACTTTGACACCTCTTCAGTCTTGGACAGGATATGCCAATAAGAGACCTCTCTGTTCATTTAGCATAGGTCCAGAATGATATGGAAACAATTGCCAATATGTTTCTCTTTCTCTGACAAGATGGTAGCTATTGTTTCTATAGTGGACAACAAAGTCCTTTGGAACCTGGCCTTAGTTACATTCTGACCTAAGCTCCTCCCAGGCTCATTCATATTGCACTACCCCCTTGCTGCCAAGTCCCCAAGCACACTCCTGCGTTAGAGCTCTTTCCAATCTGCTCTTTCTTGGAAATTGTAATCTTACATCAAGATGTTGACCAGGCTCCTCTCACCTCCTTCAGAGCTTTACCTTTCAAAGTCACTTTCTCAATGAACGCTTCTGACCAGTCTCTTAAAACTGCTTCCTCTGCTCTGGGCCCTCCCCAGATTCCTACTCTACTATACTCACATTTTAGCTCAGTGTATATTTTTCCATCTCTTACATTATATAAGTTATGCTTTTTAACATGTGGGTTTTTTTTTTTATTAGATTCATGTAGATAAACTACACGGAGATAGAAATTTTTGTTGGGTATCTCAAGGGATTAGGAGAGATTCCAATAACACAAGGGATCTCTTTAAATATCTTACAAGCTATTGCATCAGAAAATATTTTTTGAGATTAGTAGGTTGTATGGGAAAAAACAGATGCTTCTGCTAGCCATGTGATCCCCAATGACGTGTATTGCGAGATTATTTTAAATAGAGTTCGTTTTAAATACAGATCATGCAATATCCAGAAGTAAAAGACCAATGCCAGCATCTCAGCATCCTGCAACAGGAAATATGGAGCTGTAGCTCAAATCTACTTGCTTGGTACAGATGTTAGTACAGAAGTAAATTTATCATATTTACTAGAAGTATTTTCTCTCTGCATTAATTTATAACTAGCTATAGAGAAGAAAATCAGATGGGAACTTCAGGATAATTCATATAGTCAGCAGATTTTTGAATACCAAGTAGATGCCAAACACTGCTTTTGCATAAGAAATGGAGTGGCAAATCATACTGCATATGTGTTTGTGTGAGTCGTGGGGGAGGTGTCTGTGTGTTTATGTGTCTGGGTTATGGAGGTCAGAGATCAAAGTAAGTCATGAGGCTCGAGATCAAAATCTGCAATCCTCTATTTTTCAAAGTCTATCTTATTTTTATTTATGTTTCTCCAAATAAATTTATTTACAAGAAAATAAACAACACTACATGACAAGCAACAGATCAAAAATAGTGAGATTCAGGGTCATACTGATTTCTTTTGTGTGTGCCTTAAGCACTGGGGTGGAAGAATAAAACCTGAAATATTATCATTAATTGTCTGCTAAATTGTTATTTTCTTTCTTATGAATTAAATGTGTTCCTTGACAATTTTATACATGTATATAATACATAATAAGCATGCCTCCTCTCCCACCTTAGTTTTCGAGAAAGATTATCACACTAAACTTGGTGTTCAATGATTGGTCTCATGGGCTTGAAGGGAGCTCCTTCAGTCTGTCTCCACCTCTGTACCTCCCAAAGTTCACATTCATTCTTAACCTCACAACATACGCTAATATCAACGCTAGTGCTTGGGTCTCAACCCAGATTCTCATCCTTGCAATAGTTTAACCAAATTAGCTATCTTCTAAGCCCTGATAATCATAATACTAAGGGTCGTGCTACAGAGGTGCTTTCTAGATGGTTCCATGTTCTCTTTTGTTCTCTGTCTGGTAACAGGGTATTTTTTTTCTTCTCTTCAAGGACAGATACTGAGGTCATGCCTTCAGAGAATCATAAAAGACAATGACTAGCGATAGCCTCAAGGGATCTGAATACTAAGCAATGTAATGTTTAGTAAATAATAAACAATGCTGTGAGCTCAGGATTTCCTTTTGAGCCTGCAATTCACATCAGACTGATCTCAGAAGAGGACTTGAGCTTGCAAGACAAAGGAAAGTAGGGACACCTGCTGGAGTGACAGGGTGAGGAAACAGGAAGGGGACATGACAAAGGCTCTGGCTTTTCTGCTAAGGTCACAGAGAAAGCCCTCAGAAATATGCAGAAAAGAATCCCCTTACTTGTTATCAAGTGCTGTAGTAATTATTGCTAGCCCTTTTATTACAAAATATAAAAGAAAAGGATAATAAAGAACAATTTAGCATTTAAAGTATTTAATTTAAAGTTATTAAGTGTTAATTGAAATCTATTATTTCTAGCTACTTATATTTAAAACAATTATAGAAAAATTCAGTCTCTTTTTAAACAAAATTTTGAGGAGGAATACACTAAAAAAGGAATATACTTCTTCAGTAAATGAAGTCTTATTGATACGCTATAAGACAAATATTCGAGATTCATGAATCGCTACCGGGTTGATAGGCTGGGCTTATTTGTTTTCCAGGAGATGTAACAATTAGATAGATCTATGAGGAATGAGGGGTGAGGTCCCTGAGGTCACGGTGGATGTGTTTTCTCAGTTTGCCCATGCTGTGCTAAAAAGCTGTTGTCTAAGGCAAAGGCAGCCAAAGAAAATACATTTCAAGGGTGGGGGAGTCCTGTGAATTTATGAGAAGAACATCACAAAGACAAATATTTCAGCCATGCAATTCCATTCGGCCTTTTCAGCTATGTGTCCATAGCAAGTCAACGGCTAAATTGAAAAATCAATTCCAATTTAAATTATTGGAATAAAGAACACCAGGAGTCAGAGATAAAATGGCTTTGTTCTCTGAGATCCTTTTTAATTGGAAAGTTATTTCTTCAGGGTATTCTAATGGTTCTGAGGGAAGATTGCAAAATAAAGTTGATCGGCTGGGGGAAGGTTAATAGCTAATGTGCTTTCCTTGCTGCACAGCAGTCTCCTGTCTTTATGACATCCCCCATCATATCTGGAAGGACTGAAGATGCTAAATCATCTGATACATGCAAGGACTGTATTTTCTCTCCGTCTTTCAGAAATCATTCTGAGGCAGGAACCCTGGCCGAGGCTTCTTTCTCTAGCAGCACTTTCCAGCTGGTCTCACTTTTGCTTACAAATATCCTATCATGCAATTCTTTTCTGATTTTTTTTCCCCCTCAGGAGGATGTTTTCCTAACAATAGATCGGCCATTATGGAAAATAAAAGATACATGAATGTGATGCTAGGAATAGCTCTATCTTTCAGTAGTGGAGGAGGAAGGGAGTAACTTTGCTGGCTTGCGGAGAATGCAGTCACAGACTGAGTAAATGGAGAACGAAGATTATACAAAGGAGAACATGACGTGTAGAGGAAAATGTTACTGAATATTGTTATCAAAAGGTTAATACCAGATATTCTGAGAAAGCACGAGTTATGTTTAGAAAGCTTTCACTGAAAGTTTAAAAAAAATAAACTTTAATTAAACACACAATAACCTTTTGCTCTGCCTGTAGAAAATTGTTTGGGGCAGCTGTAGATTAGAAACCTTAAATGTGCATTTAATTTGAAATTAATAAAACAGTGATGGTATGTGTTAAGAAAAGTTACTGAGGTTTGCTTAGTATATTTAATTACTGTAAAAGAGATAAATCTCATTGCCATGTAATGAACTCAGAAGTGCCGATACAGTAAATATGTACTTACGCTCTTGTTATTAATGCATTAAATTTGTAAGAATATTTAGGAATTTAATTAGCATTTAATAAGATAGCTATAGCAAATTACAGTAGTGAGACATAAAATGTAAATTAATATTTTTAGTATTTAATTGATATTAACTAATTAATTACTGTTTATTACATGGCAGCTAGATTTATCTTTTATAGAGTTATTAAATCTCAATTAAATTGTTCTTTTAAGAGGGCACATTCAATTGAAAATAAGATTGTATAAGAATTTTGCCTCCCTCTTTTCCGAGGGATTTAGCGAGCAGGAGTATAGCAGGTCAAATGATCAAGGTGGTTTTATTAGGAGCTCATGTGACTTTGCTAGGCATGAAAGCCCAAGCGACTCCAACAACACCCAAGGAGAAAGAGCTTACAGGTGGAAAATCGTGTTATTTTCTCTTAAAGTTACAAACTACGCCAGACTTTGAAAGTCTCCTTACTTAACCTGTCACTCCGCAGGTGCTGCTGCCTTGTTGAGAAGTTATTTCGTTAAGAAAAATAAACATGGCTTCGAAAGTAAAATATGATACAGTTTTAGTTTCCTCTTGGTAAGTTGAAATAAGACTGACTGTTCTCTTTCTCTTAAAAAATGGGGAAAAATGAAAAAGAAAGAAAGAACACAGAAATTGAGATGTGATTTTTCTGCCATAGTCTATGCTACTCTCATTAATCTGCAGAATGGAACACGCGTTCTGCAAATATCAGACGTGAGCCACAGCTGTTTCATATCTCCCAGGATGCAAGGCAGGCACAGGGAGCTGCACCACCCAGTGACCATGCTATATAAGGAGAGCGAACCAAGAACACTACAAAAGCAAGCCTTATTAAATATTATTTGTGAAATGCAGTTTTACCTTATGATGTTTGCTAATTCTGGTAGTTTAAAGAGAAGTAAGTACAGCCGGTAGTGGTGGCACAGGTCTTAAATCTCAGCACTCAAAGGGTAAAGACACTCACACCTCTCTGCCTTGATGTTCTTTGTGATTATTGATATTAGTAGCCTAATACCCACAATCTGTTTGTGTAAAGTTTCTGCACCCCAATAAGCCTCTCCCATGCAATAATCCAAATTAGTCTAAGTCACAACAAATTAGAAAAAGCTCAGGTTTAATGGACACCAATGTTCCTGGATGGGTTTCCCGCACCCCAGAGAGGAGCTGGAAAAGAAATACTGAAAAACCACCTGTTTGTTCTAGGGGCTATTGGAGGGTGGGGTTAAAACACCCTGTGGAGATGGTCTTGAGCATCTCTGAGGAGGAGTCATCCTTTGGTGGACTTTCTCCAGATTGGTGTCTGGACTGAGTCAACTTCCACCCAAACATTCCAGACTCTTTTGATACATGGATGCTAGGGGCTGGAGTGAAGCCTTCACCCAAACAGTGAGGACTCTGAGGAAGACCTGACCTTAAAAATATAAGACACATCAGAGAAGTGAACAGCATGTGAGAAAAGCTTAAGAAATGGCTGAGTTTCTCCGATATCTAAATTTGAAGAAATGGTACTCAGTATAACTTTAGCTAAAGACATATTTTGTTCCAAAACAGAAAAGGCAAAGTGAAATCAAGTTAGCTTACTTTATCTATTTTGTGTCTTTAAATAATTAGTCTTAATCACTAAAAATGTTTATCATTAACCACAGACATGTTTTGAGAAACCTGTCAAATTATGTGAATTTGATCATTATCTCATGAATCACTGTGCTTCTTACTGGTTCTTTATCATTTTCGCTACTGCAATTTTCAAACATAATGAAGATATTAAATAAAAATTCTCTTATATTGATTATTGCTTCACTCTGCAAGGTTTTTATCTCAATAATCATTCATCATCTTTTCCAATCACTCTTTAAATTTATGATAATATGCTTACAAGAGCTAACTGCAATTAATATTCAGTAGATATTATATGAAATCATATTTGAAACTTGCATACCTCTGTTGATATAGATAATTTATTGACTCATTGGCAAATTTTATTTTAAAAATTTATTTACTCAAAAACTGCTTTGTATCATGATGTATAAAATAAATATTTATACTCAATTTCTATTGATAATTCAATTTTTTTTTCTTTTTTGGTTTTTTGAGACGGGTTTCTCTGTAGCTTTGGAGCCTGTCCTGAAGCTAGCTCTTGTAGACCAGGCTGGCCTTGAACTCACAGAGTTCCACCTGCCTCTGCCCCCTGAGTACTGGGATTAAAGGCTTGCACTACCACTGTCCAGAGAAATGTTTTGATATGAGTACGCTTATAAAAGACTTTTTTTTCTCAACACTTCATGGAATTTTCTCTAAAACTGATCACATACTCAGACTCAAAGTAAGTATCAACAGATATAAGAAAATATAAATAACACCTGCATCCTACCTATCTACCATGGATTAAAACTGGATGTCAACTGTTATGCCCAGATCACGGAGTTTCCCCCAAAAATCAACTAGGAGACCAAGTCCTGCATGTAAAAACAAGGAGCCTTTATTCTTACAAAAGGTTTGGAACTTGTATTGTGTGGGAGGACCTTCTGTTCCTGGGTGGTACCTGGGTAGTCTCAGTTTGCGGTCTTTCTTGGAACCGAGTATTGTCTTAGCATAAACTACTGAGACTCAGGCCTCTATGAACTTGTCATGGCTGGGTCCTATATAAGGAAACTTACAAACCCATGGAAACTGAACAACTAGCAGCTGAATGAAAAATGTGTAAAGACATATATTAAAAGATATTAAAGACTTTCTAGAATTGAATAAACATGAGTAAAAAGCAAACCCAAACTTACTAGACACAATGAAGGCCACTCTAAGAAGCAATTTCATAACAATATGTGCCAAAACATAACAAAACAAAACTAACAAATAAAACAGAGAAATCTCTGCAAGTTACAATACACCTGAAAGCTCTAGCAAAGAAAGTAAGGATTCACTCACAAAACAGTAAAGAGCAAAAGAAAAATAATAATAATCCAATTAAAGACTGAAATCAATAAAAATAGAAAACAAACAAAAACAAAAAATCAGTAAAACAAAGACTTGATTTTTGAGAGAAAATCAAAAACTGATAACTCTTATGCAAATTAACAAAAAAACAGAGAGCATGTCCAAATTTAGAAAATAAAGGAAAAAAGGAATATAACAAAAGACCAACATCAGGAAACTTCAATAAATCATAAAAACTTGATTTTTAAAAACCTATGCTCCCCCAAAATAAGAAAGTCTAAAAGAAATGAATTACTTGCTCAATAACTACCATTAATCCAAGTTATATCAAGATCAGATAATCAATTTAAATAGACCTATAGCACCTGGTGAAATAGAAACAGTCATTCAATGAATATCAACCAAAAAGGCCAAGAGTCAGACTGTTTTAGTGAAGAATCTTCTAAGCTTTCCAAGAAGTGTTAATACCACTACTCCTCAAATTAGTTCGTCTTTGAACTTTAGGTATATAAAATTGAGTTCTATGAGAGACAATCCTAAGAGAGGAATAACACAGCACTTCATAAACATGCGATGATAAAAATAAAGAAGAACATTATTCACCAAGGGAGGAAAACATTAAAGATCAAAAGAGATAAGAAATAAAATCTTTGAGCAGACATTGGTAGAATTTGAAAAAAAGGAAAGTTGATATAGAGCAACGACTATTTTGAGTATTTTGAGATATGGGTTTGGAACTGAATGAAAGGCAAAATGGGAAGGAATTAATTTTTAACACCAATATTTTGAATAGATCCAATCAGAACTTGACAAAGAGAAGAAGATTAAAGCTGAAAACAATGAGCCAATCACTCTGTGAAGCACTTAGAGTATCTGCAACTAGGGTTTTATAGGAGAAGATTAAAATGAAGTGATGAGGTAGTGAGAAAAAGCTCTAAGAGGGACATGAAGTATTATCTGACTTATTCTGGTCCTTGACTTCAAGGGCCAGAGTAGAGGCAGAGGCGGTCCATTCCCACCCACTATAGTTAACAAAATAAAGATGTAGCATGAGCCTAGGATACAGATATTAAATCTCTTTGAAATTTTCTCTTGCCTTTTGGAGATAATGATTCCCCTATTTCTGTAATTCCATCTTCTTACGGTTAAGTGTATGATCTTATTATAATATCTTCATCCTGTAATGCTCCTAGTGCTTGATTCTTCAGGTTAACATTGCTGGTTCAGTGCCCCTCAAATGATATCTATCCCCACTTTTGATTTTTTTCACATATATTTAATATCGAATTAGTCTCCTTACGCATGGCTTACTTTAACATAAAATATAACATTGTTTTTCTATATAGCCTAGAAAGTTTTTTTTCTTTTATTGAAAATAGATTAATTTTCATACATTACATCCTGATTTCAGTTTCTACTCCCTGTAATCCTCCCTCCATATCTTTTCTCCCATCTAAATACACTCCTTTTCTCATTTGAAAACAAACAGGTGTTGGAGGGATAATAATAAAATAAGAAGACAAAATACATAAGCAAACAAACAAAATCAAAAAATGGAATAGGTCAAAATAAACAGAAGGAAAAGAACATGAAAAAAAGGCACAAGAAATAGAAATAGACACAAAGACCCACTCAATAGCATGCTCAGGATTCCCACAATAACACAAAAACAGAGATCATACAAAGGAACTATATGGAAAAGTAAATAAAATTTAAAAAATGGTAAGATTCAAAAGGCAAAAAGTCTTGACACAGTATGATGACTTGACATAGTATTATGGGACTGCCAAATACACCCTTGAATTTGTTTTGTGTCAGTCATCCCTTGATGGCTGTGCTGTAGAGTAGTAGCGCTTAAGAGTAGTTTGTTTTCTAAGTGACAGTCCTTTGGAAAATAAGAAAGTTTCATTTGTAAGGGGATATCAATTAGAGGTAAGTTCTGTTTACCTCCACTTTTGCCTAATATATTGGCCCTAGTCGTGACTGAATAGACATTCAGGAGGATAGGAAGCATTCTGTTCTAGAAAGACATGACTTTCCAGCTCCAAACCAAACAAGACAACAGTCACCAAAAATTAAAACAACAAATCCTTCCAATATTCCAGAGAAGCCATATTGACCACATTAGATGAGGGATTCTTAAAAAAAAAAAAAAAAGCAGTGTATGTCAATATTCACTCAACATTTAGAAAACACTAAATGATGTAATAATATAACAGGGTATATAATAGATATGGGTCGAAGAGAAACTTCCCAAAATGATTTCTCAGATGTGCATACAAAAAGCATTTCTCTCTGGCTCCATCATTACAATTTAAATGGATTGTGGTCATAGTTTGAGTAATCCTATATAACTAGTATGCAATGTTTATCACAACCGATGAAGCAGACAGTTCTGATTCTTCAGGCCAATCCTCAGGACACAGATGTGATTGCAGCTAAGGGAAAGGAAACCATACAGGATAGAAAAGATCATATTTAATATCTAAAATTGCAATTTATATAAGAAGTATTTATTTCATAAATATCCTGTTTTTTACAAGTATATATTTTACTATAGATTGAATTTACTTCCTTTTAGTTTTAGATTATCTACAGATAAAGCAGTCCACAGGAGACAGAATTAAGCACCACAAGGTATGATTAATCTCTCTGATCCAAGGTGCAGTATCATTGACTGGCTATAGCAGTAATGAAGCCTAACCCAATATTTTGGAGAAGTGAGTATGACACGGGCATGGGTTGCTGCTTATATATTGGGGTTACCACAAGGTCTGAAGATGGCTGTGAAAATAGTCCTGTTGAGAATGGGGTTTTCATATTTTATAAAATGTCAATGTTAATGTCAAAGCAAACTGAAAATGAACTTATAGTTATCAGAGCGTTACCCCTATACATAATATATTTCTAAGTGTCTGGAGATATCTAGAGAGAATTTTATTCACTAAATGCTTTCCAGCAAATACTGCACAATATCATAAACATAACTTTACCCTCCATGGAAACTACAATATATCAGTCTGTAAAGGAAGGCACTGTGAAAAGTTGCCTTTCAACCTGAGGAGAAATTATCAGAAAATAAAAAATATGGTAAAGAAACAAATTACATGTCAAACACCTAGAAAATTTAAACAGAGATTACAATTTTATCCAATGTATTACACACTTGGTAATTCTGTCATAGTTAGAAAGATTTTACAATTTCTCAATGTAAGACTATAGACAAAAGAAAGAGTCAACAGCAAAACTTAGCAGACATCATTTCATTTATCAAGACTAGAAAGCCAGCCTAGAAGGCAACAGTGGGCCCTTAGCTACATCTGCTTTCTTTCTTTTTGACTTCTGGAACATTGGGAAGATTAATTTGGCTTTCGATGTGTACTACTTGCTCACAGAAACAGACCTGACACTATGGCCAGTATAAATCCTTATATAAAATTGTATGAAGCGTGGAATGTTTTGGGGGGCTTGGAGTTTTATTATTTATTTTCTTTTAGTAACAGGAAGCTGCCAGTGATAAAATGTCCTTGGTTTATGTTTTCTTGAGTGTTGTGTCATACTCTAGAATCTAATATACTATTAATTATAAAATTCATAATGGATTTTAAAAATTAGAATAAGGAAATAATATTAATATAAACACACTGAATGTTTGGCAATGAAATAAAACAGGTTTTATTTAATAAACATTCTTGAAAATTGCTCTTAACATGTTGAGATAACAGCACCACACAAAGATGATTAAAATTATTTTCCTGTGTCTTTCTTTCAAATTGTACATGATGTTTTAATACACATAAGGTGAAATGAAATATAAGTAACTGGAAAGTGATGAAAGTGATGACAAACAATAAATTCAGATGTATAACCTTTACTTGTCTTCTGATGTCCACACATGCAAATCCATGGGATAAATATATCTACATTGAGAAATAGAAATATATATATACATACATACATAAATACATATCATACCAGAAAAGATTTTTTAAATGAAGTATAAATCCCTCTAATACTCTTTTTAGGTGTTTGGGTACTTAATACATAAATGAAACTTCCTTCAAAATTAAGTTAAAGTGAAATATATCTGTACTCATTGACAATAGAATAAAACTTTTCATATCTTCAGATTCAGGCTTATAATTTTGAGCATATGTTTCACTATAGCAGAAATGTTCCTTGATCCTCATCTTTTTGATTGATCAGACATTGTGATTCATAATAGATGTAACCTTAGATCTGTAAGTGAAACAAAAGTTCACTTTGCAATTTAGCAGGGATAGAGCATGAAATAAGTTAGAAATGATACTATATCCCATGAAGGAAAAAGAATGAAGATGCAGAACTTGGCGTTCCCTGTAAATGCCACTCTCCGGTGAATTGCATGGGAATTGCACAGAAATTAGTTGATCCTTGTACTGTCAAACTGACATGTACTGCTACAGAAGTAAAGAAAATGTCGAGTTTTCATGATGATTATCATTTAAATAGTATCTCACTGTCATTTATTTGTTTCTGACTTAAGAATATAGTTATAACTCTTACCCTTTAAGGTAGTGCATACTTACAATATTCCTCTGTACTAAAAAATTAAAAGTTTAGAGAATAGACGTGAAGGGCTTTTTGTTGTTTGTTTTTTTTTTGTTTTTGTTTTTTCTGACTGCTCTCGCAGAAATGGGTGGGGATTAGGACACACTGTGCTACATCCACGGCCGTCTCGCCAGTGGAGCAGAAATGCTGACTAGGCAGGCAAATATGGCCGGAGGAACAGGATCCGTGCTCCACGGAGATGTGTCCTGGGCTGCCCCGTGGCAATCAGCTGTGGTGTAAAGCCACCTGAGTTGCCATTTGTACTGACTCGACCTGACTGTATTGGGTGCTATATGTCTGTCTTTTCCCTTGTCTGTGTGTTCTTTGTGATCCTTGCATATTGCTAACAGATCAGACTATTCCAGGCAGTTGCGGATACAAACAAGACTGCTGAGGACATTTTTGAGTTTTGCGCCCCTATTCATTAAAGCCTTTAAAGAAATAGCCAGTTCTGGAAATAGGGAAGTCATCATTAAAATAATTCCCAATGCTGTGGAGCAAAAGGAGTTGCTCTTATCAAGAGAAACCTTAGAAGCCTTCTGCAGGAAAACAGCTGCAGCAACACTAGATGTTTGCCTGAGAATTATGTGCAGGAGGCCTATGCAGCCTTCATTATGGCCAGAATAAACCTAGGCTAATTACAACATCTGACCCTGAGAGTCGGGGAGGGAAGAAAGTTGAGATTTATGGTATGAAACCAGATTCAGACAAGTTTGAGATCATGTCTAAAATTTCCTAGCAGAAAGTTTTCCCAGAAAGATAGTGGCCTTCTCCTCTCACACCCCAAGATATTCTGGGCACAAGGTCACTTAGCCCAGCCAGCCGCCTGGTACAGACTGGGCGAAAGTCCTTGTGCCCAAGTCAAAGCATTTTCAAAGATTCTTTTTGTAAACTGTTTTAAGCTTTTTTTATGATCTGATGATGTATGCCTTTGCCAAGTTCTTTGTTTGTAAAAATATAAAAACCTCGCACTGGAAAAGAAAACACAACAGCATTTTCAAAAATACATTGAGAGTGACTGTCTGTCAATTCCCTCCGCCGTATCCTGAAATCTCCTGTTCTTCGTCCTGGTCCCTCACGGTCTGAGTGGCTCCCCTGAGCCGGTCCATAGCAATACTGGTTTTGGAAAAATAACTTCATCCAATCAGGAAAAATATTTTTTCTATAGATTAGCATACACCTTCTTTAATAAACTTCCTACCTTTTACCAGGCAAAAACCCCATTTATTGTACTGAAAGAGGGAGAGCATCAACTACAAGCCAACACCAAAATACACTCACCATACAGAAGCAGTCTGTAGAATAAGCCGCACCTGTTGTAATCTGATAGTAGTAAATAGATTGCCTCTTTTGATCCTGATCAGCGTTTTGTAATCTGCATCATCCTCTCTGATACTATTAGTGTAAAACTCTTGGGCACATAAAAGTGTGGTGAAACAAAAATCAAAACTTCTGTGTTGGAAACAAATGTGGAAAGAAGAAAGCCATTGTTCTGTAACCTTCTCACCACAGCATCCTCTAACTTCAGACATGTATTCCGACTAGCATTTTGAGAACAAAAGACTTCCTGAAAAAAAAAGAAAGAAAGAAAGAAAGAAAGAAAGAAAGGAAGAAAGAAAGAAAAAAAGAAAGAAAGACTTGGTCTTCAATAATAAAATAATAATCATAATCACAATCATAATAAGCTCTTAAGTGGAAACTTCCTGCAGTTGGCTATTAAATATGTTTGCATCTCTGCTATTTTAAGAGGTATTCTTCTTCCTAACAAATGCATGTTTGTTGTAGGTCCCAGAGCCATTGACTTCAGGTATTACATTCATTTCACCTCCTTCCTGCTCTGTGCTTCAGTTTCTCACTGGTGTGGGTCGTTGCCACCAACACTGAGCCTACTGTGCCATCTTTCTACTTATTCCCCATAAAAGTGTCATCACTGTGCTTCCATGACAAAAGTCACCCAGTTTTCTAAATACCACATTTTCTTTATTTTCTATTACTCCTAAATATGTGTTTACCTTTATTGAATGTTTAACATAATTTCCAAGCCTATTGTGGCTTATATCACTGTAGACATTATGCAAACATCATCAGAAAAAAATCCATATGTATGTATATATGTATATGTATGTGTATCTATGTATGCATGTATGTATGTGTGTATACATATGTGTGTGTGTATATGCATGGATGCATATATATGTGTGTTTGAGTGTGTGTATACATGTGTGTATGTATGTGTGTCTGTTGGTAGATATAATTATATCTTTTTCATACATCTCCGTTGAATCATGAAATTAATGATACAATAACTTTTTATTCCAAATTTATTTACCAAGACCTGTCAACTATATTTTTGAGACATAGACACATTTACTTCTTTGTTGGAAACTATTTTTCAACTAAGGTAACAAACATTTTTAAGTAGTTAAATAGTCTTCACAAAAGCTAAGTAACATGAGGGGGGCTGCCTTGTTTGTATTTTTCTGTCCTGCCCAGCCCTCCAGCTGTTTAGTCCCAGAGAAAAATCACACACAGATCTCTGTAAGTTATAAAGCTGATTGGCCCATTATCTCTAGCCTCTTACTGGCTAACTCTCACATCTTGGTTAACCCATTATTCTGATCTATTTTAGCCATGTGGCTCAGTACCTTTTTCAGTGTGGTAGCTCACATTCTGCTCCTTCGGTGATCTGGGCAGGAGTAGGAGGAATCAACTTCCTCCTCCCCAGAATTCTCCTGTTCTCCATGCATCATTTCCACTTCCTGTCTGGTTTTCCCGCCTACACCTCCTGCTTGACCAATCAGCGTTTATTTCAAACATGATTGACAGAATACAGACAATTCTCCCGCACCACTTCCCCCTCTTTTTTAAAAAAGAAAAACAAAGGAAAATATCCATTGTCCATTTTTGGGAATGTGGGCATAGTATTCCAGGCTACTTTCAGCTGGTTGGGGGTGCTGATAATCTTATGGGGTCTTAAAGAAAATTTAGAGTTATGATCAGGTCTTGACTGAAGTATCCTGTGAGTCTTGATCATCTCAGGCAGCAGTCTTGAACCTGTTCTGGATGAAGAACTCAGAAATCTGGGCCATTTGTTTCTACTGGAGATTTCTCAGGTGGTCTCCCTTGGGAAAAGATGATTTTTAACTCTGAATAAATCCACAGCCTCTCATTTTCTGTGGAAACAAAAGCAAAATTTCTTCTCCGAAGTAACATACCTTTTGACTTCAATTTTGATGTCAAGGTATTTTCAAAATACCTATCTTGGATTAATTCTGTAGCATTTATAAGCAAATAATTTTTTAGCAGCTGTTGCTCCTTCCTCAGCATTTAAACAATTCAAAGAAAGCATAATAGCATACAGTATCAAGATTCTCTGTGTATTTTCCATCTTTACTTGGCTTTATTTTAACCTCTATTTCTTTTATTTTTACTTTTAACTTTTGGATTTTTGAGACAGGTTCTCTGCATTTCTTTGTCCTGGAACTCCCTCTGTAGACCAGGCTATCTTTGAACTCCCAGAGATCCGTCTGTCTCTGCCTCCCAGGCTACTCCTTCTTTCTTTTTTTTTCCCCTCTGAGAACTTTAACCTTTAGCCTGCATATATTTTTAACACACTGTAAAACATTTAGAGGTTTTTTTACTCTTTGAATCTCTCTTTACTGTATATCTCTCTTTCTGACCACATGGGTCTTTAATTTGCTAAAGAATATGGAGAAGACAACAGTCAAAAGCTCTTAAGGCGTTTCAAGGTCCTTGCCAGGAAGCAAGCTGTAACATTGTGTCCATGGCCTGGACTGTCTGCTTGAAAGAGTTTTCCCTGGCAGGACAGCCTAGAAAGCCGGCATTTTAAAACAAGACAGCTTTTTTCCTGCTACGGTTGAAAACAGAAATGCTTTACTCTGGTCTTTACCAAGCTTTCTCAGGCTTTTTTTGGACTCAGTTATCCACATGGGCGCCATTCTGTAACATGAGGGGGCCTGCTTGTTGGGGTTTATGTCCTGCCCAGTACCCCCAGATGTTTAGCCCCAAAGAAAATAACACAGAGGACTCCATAAGCTATAAAGCTGATTGGCCCATTAGGTCAGGCTTCTTACTGGCTAACTCTCACATCTTGATTAACGCATTTTTCTGATCTATGTTAGCCATGTGGCTCAGTACCTTTTTCAGTGGGGCAGTTCACATCCTGGGGCTTCGGTGATCTGGACAGGAGTGGGAGGAATCAACTTCCTCCTCCCCAGAATTCTCCTGCTCTCTGTCCCACCCAATTCTGCGAACCCCTGTCCTCCGATACAGTGCACGCTTTCTGTATCAAGCCACGAGCTTGGAACAATGTCCTAGGAGTTAAAAACAGACACACACAGACACAGAGAGACCTGGATCATTTGCCCAAAAGGTAAATGTCAACTTTATTCAGCGAAATTCCAGGTTTAAATAGTTGGGGGCCAAAAGACGGGAACCCTTTTCCAGTCGGGAGTGAGATCAAGTTGTTGAGCTCTTGGCGCCAGTGGCAGGAGGAACGGGGCAGGGGGGCTCGAGCCAGCTGCAGTGACAGACATTTCAGGCGCTGCTGTGAGAATCCTTGTTTGCAGGTGGAATTACCATATCAATAGAGGATAAAGTTCTCTATGCTAATTCCCCTAGCCGGTGGTGGGGCAAGCAGAGGAGGTGAGAGGAAGCTTAGACTGGTGGGGTAAACAGTCCTGCATAGCGCCTTGAGGAGCTGGGAAAGGCCTGGGATCCAACAGCTCTCCTTGCATCATTTCCACTTCCTGTCTGGTTTTCCCGCCTACACCTCCTGCCCGGCCAATCAGCGTTTATTTAAAACATGATTGACAGAATACAGACAATTCTCCCGCACCAAGGAGAACCCTAAGAGTAACATATATAGACCCCCCTGGAAAGGGGAAATAGACAAGATCTCCTGAGAAAATTGGGAGTGTGGGGGTGGGGGAGAGGGGAGGGTGGAAGGGAGGAGAAGGGGAGAAGGGCAGTGGGGAGGAGAATTTAAGGGAACGGGATAGTCAAAATGGGGAAAGGACAGAGAGCAAGGAAAGAGATGTCTTTTCATCTATCTGTTTGTTTGTTTGTTTATTGGTTTTTTGAGACAGGGTTTTGCTCTAGTTTTAGAGCCTGTCCTGGAACTAGCTCTTGTAGACCAGACTGGCCTCGAACTCACAGAGATCCGCCTGCCTCTGCCACCGGAGTGCTGGGATTAAAGGCGTGCACCACCACCGCCCAGCTGGAAAAAGATATCTTGATTGAGGGAGCCATTATGGAACTAGCAAAAAACCTGAAACTAGAGAAATTCTCAGGAATCCACAGGATGACCCCTGCTAAGACCCTAAGCAATAGGGGAGAGGGTGCCCAAACAGGTCTTGCCCTACAGTCATATTAATGACTATCTTAAATGTCGCCATAGAACTTTCATCCAGCAACTGATGGAATCAGAGGCAGAGAGCTACAGGTGAGCACTGGGCTGGGCTCCCAAAGTCCAGTCGAAGAGTGGGAGGAGTGAGAGTATGAGCAAAGAGATCAAAACCATGTTGGGAATACTCACAAAAGCAGCTTACCTGAACTAATGGGAGCTCTGACAGTACAGGAAAGGAACCCAAAGTCCACTAGAAGAGTGGGAGGAAGGAGAATATGAGCAAAGAGGATAAAACCGTGATGGCAATACTCACGGAAACAGCTTACCTGAGCTACTGGGAACTCTGAAGGACAGGGAAGAAACCAGCGCAGCAAAACTAGGCTTTCTGAATGTGAGTGACAGTTGTATGGCTGAGTCAGACTGCAGGGTCACTGGCAGTGGGAACAAAATTTTTCCCTACTGCTTGTACTGGCTTTTTGAAACCCATTCGCTTTGGAGAAATACCTTGCTCAGCCTAGATATAGTAGGAAGAGCCTTGGTCCTTCCTCAAAGCAATGTGCTAGACTTTGTTGACTGCCCATGGGAAGCCTTACCCTCTCTGAGCAATGGGATTGAGAGGTGGTGTTTGGGGGAGGAGGGAAGATGGAGGGATCAAGAGGAGGGGAGGGAGTGGTAACTGGGATTAATATGTAAAAATGAAAAAAGATAGCTTTTTATAATAAAATAAAATAGAAAAAGCAACAATAGCAACAAAAACATTTTTCTCTTGATTCTTTTAAAATTAAAATTTTGGAATTATATAAAATATCTGTAGAAGAAATCTACAGTTTCCGTTTGCTTTTTCTTTTTTTGTTATACTAGCTCTTTTTTTTCAAAGTTTATTAAATTATAAAAGTTTCCATTTCCGCCCCTCCTCCCAACACCCTCCCACTCCCCCCACTCCCTCTCCTCCTCCCTCTCCATCCCTAAGAGCAGTCAGGGTTTCCTGCCCTGTGGGAAGTTCAAGTTCCTCCCCCCTCCCTCCAGGTCCAGAAAGGTGAGTATCCAAACAGACTGGATCCCAAAAATCCAATATATGCAGAGGAAACAAGCCCCAGTGTCATTGTCAATGGCTTTTCAGAAAGACTCCAGGCCAGCCACATTCAGAGAATCCGGCCACATTCAGAGAATCTGGTTGGATCATGTACTTGTTCAGTCCCAGTCCAAATGGCCTTGGTGAACTCTCATTAGATCAGTCCCCTTGTATCAGTGGGTGATCGCACCCCTCGCGGTCCTGATTTCCTTTTTCATGTTCTTCCTCCTTCTGCTCCTCATTTGGACCTTGGGGGGCTCAGTCCGGTGCACCAATGTGGGTCTCCGTCTGTATCGCCGTCCATCGTCGGATGAAGGTTCCCTCTGGTCTTGCCTTCTTTGCTCACGTTCTCTTTCCTTCTGCTTCTCGTTTGGACCTAGGGAGTTAAGTCCAGTGTTCCAATGTGGGTCTCTGTCTCTATCTCCATCCATTGCCAGATGAAGGTTCTGGCACTCTTGTCTATTTCCAATCTCCAGGAGGATAACTACATGATTTTCTTCAGGTTCACCTTCTTATTTAGCTTCTCTAGGATCACGAATAATAGGCTCAAAGGATAAAGAAGCAGGGAGGGAAATCAGAGAAACTTCACCTTTCACGATGGCCACAAATATCATAAAATATCTTGGGATAACTCTGACCAAGGAAGTGAAAGACCTATTTGACAAGAACTTTAAGTCTTTGAAGAAAGAAATTGAGGAGGATACCAGAAAATGGAAAGATCTCCCTTGCTCTTGGATTGGTAGGATCAACATAGTAAAAATGACAATTCTACCAAGAGCAATCTATAGATTCAATGCAATCCCCATCAAAATCCCATCAAACTTCTTCACAGACCTTGAGAGAATAATAATTAATTTTATATGGCAAAACAAAAAACCCAGGATAGCCAAAACAATCTTATATAATAAAGGAACTTCTGGAGGTATAACCATTCCTGACTTCAAACTCTATTACAGAGCTACAGTATTGAAAACAGCTTGGTACTGGCATAAGAACAGAGAAGTTGACCTATGGAATCGAATAGAAGACTCAGATATTAACCCACAAACCTATGAACACTTGATTTTCGACAAGGGGGGCTAAAGGTATGCAATGGAAGAAGGAAAGCATCTTTAACAAATGGTGTTGGCATAACTGGATGTCAACCTGTAGAAGAATGAAAGTAGATCCATATCTATCACCATGCACAAAAATCAAGTCCAAATGGATTAAAGTCCTTTTGCTTTTTCTGATAAAGCACAGCTTAATGGTTTCTGTAAACTGAATGCTAAAATCTGAAAGTAGTATTACAATGAACAAATAAATACATACTCAAAAAATAAAAATAGATATGATATTTCCATTACAAGTACTTACTGTTTCTGTTCATAGAAATAAAGAGCATTAACAAAATATGAACAAATTTATTACAGCACACTGTATGACTGGATAATAATTGATGCTCAATTGGCATTAACTCTATCATAGAATGTTGTACTGACTTAATTTTTAAATATTATTTATTTTTTATTTAAGCTATTTCTTTTATTTTTTGAGATTATAGTACAACTACGTCATCTCTCCTGTCCCTCTCCTCCTTCCAAAGCAAGTACTCCTCCTGTGTCTCTGGTTCAAATTCATGAGGTCTTTAGTTGTTGGTTTGTGTGTGTTCATATGTATTCCTAAATCCAGAAATACATCCTGCTTTGTCTATATAATGTTCCTTATATGTATGTGTTTTCAGGAATTTTTTGATGAAATATTTTCATAATTTAAACTCTTGAAATTCTTTAATTATAGGCATATTTACAAACAGATAAAGTATTTCTATTGAAATCTTAAGTAGATACCATGTTTATCTTTGAAAGGAGAGTGTGTTTTCCCAAGTCCGAAAACACTGCAAAAATGTTCCTTCTCAAGGCTTCCACATTATAACGATATGTCTAGACATTATCATAAGACAGAAAGATAAATAAAAATCGTGAAATGTCTAAAGCCCAAGTTAAACATTTTATAAGTAGAATAATCTGCATTATTACATAAGAACTAGCAATACTAATGCATCAAGCAAACTAACAGCATCTTAATAAGAATTAAAAAAATCAGTTGCATTTTTACATAGTATCATGAATAATTCATTAAATTTTAAATAATTTTATAAGTTTGGCAAAGTAAGATATAATTAAAAAGAAATTTGTCAAAAGACAATTTAAAAGAAAAAGAAAAAACGTGATGGAGGTATGGAGGTATCTTCTTCTCATATGTCAAGTATACTAAAGAGGGATAATAACAAAAACATCATGGTACAATGACAATAACAGACACAGTAGCCAAAGTAATAGAATTAAGGACACATATAAAAGAGTCAGAGACAGCCCCTGATTCCTTGACTGCCTTCCAGAAATCTATCATACTGGATTGCCTGGATTGCTTTGCCCAGCCTAAATACAAAAGAGGGTGCTTACTCTTACTGCAACTTGATATGCCATGCTTTATTGACACCCTTGGGAGGCCTGCCCCATTTTGAACAGAATCAGAGGAGGAGGGGCAGTGGGCAGAGGCAAGGTGGGGGAGAGCAGGGAGGGCAAAATGTGGTTGGGCTATAAAATAAGTAAATAAATTTTAAAAAATTATTGTGGCTCTAAATTCAAAAGCTGGAACAATAAGGCATTTAAGGAAAATAAAAATATTAATATAGGACATATATAATAAGAAATGTAGCAGAACAAAATAATCATTCAATAAAAATACAAATATGTCTTTATAAAAATTGAAAGGGTATATTTTGAAAAACCTAAAAGGTAAAAGTAATTGAAGTGCCTATTATACAATTAACAGATACAAAACTGGGCAAGATCCTTGCTTTATAATATAACTCCACCATAAAAATAAGCACTATTGAGTGTTACCACATAGATGAGACTCCAAAGCATTATACTAAATTAAAGGAATTGGACACTGGAGAGCAATTCTTGAATATCACAGTTACATTAAATATTCAGAAGAGGGCAACTTTTGAGATCTGTAAAGCAGATTAGTCACTTTCAGCTTCTAGAGATAGATGGGGCTAAGGAGTAAGTGTTTAATAAAGACAGGCTTTTCATTTGCAGCAATGTACACGTTTAAGGAAATAAAGTAGGAGTATTGTGAATGTACATTCCTCCCTAAAAGTACTGAAATGCCAGTGAATAATTTCACCTCAGTTTTTGAAGTTCAAATTTTCAAACTCTTCATATCTGCCTTTGTTAGGGTTTCTAGTGCTGTGACAAGACACTATGACCAAAATGTAAGTTGGGGAGGAAAGGGTTTATTTGACTTCCACATCACTACTAAGTATTGCAGCAAGTCAGGACAGGAAATCAAACAGGACAGGATCCTGGAGGCAGGAGTGAATGCAGAGGCCATGGAGGGTGCAGATTACTGGCTTGCTCCCCATGACTTGTTCCGCTGAATTTCTTGTAAAACTCAGTACTACAGCTTAAGGATGGCACCACCCTCAGAAGACTGAACTCTCCCCATCAATCACCAATTAAGGAAATGCCTTACAGCTGAATCTTAGGAGGACATTTCTGAATTGAGGCTCCCTCCTTTCAGAGAGTTAATTTGTGGGTCATGTCGACGTAAGACGAGTCAGCACAATACCAGAACACCGTTCAAAAAATCAAGCGTAAATACAAATTTTAGAGCACATTTATACCATATATACTATAGTGATACAGATATAACTCTGTCTCAGATACTGAAAAGACTTCTACATGAGTAATCAAAAAAGGAAAACTTAGCTTTAAAGCCTTGCTAAAATACTCATACAGACAGTTTAAAATAGAATTACAAAATGGTCAAAATTGCATTTGAGAACAGGTGAAATTATTAGTCATTTCAAAATTGCAGTCAAGATACAATACAATAAATAAGTAAACCTATCGGTCAAAATAGATAAAATTGATATCACCCCTACAAAATGTGGTTACTTGGGATCTAACTGGAAGTTGTTTTAAAAGATATAATTATGTTTATTTCAACAACCAATCCAGTTTATATGAAAAAGACAGTGAGAATGATCATAGAAGCTTCTCAAAAATATCGTATTTAAATTTTAACTTGTGTGTGCACGTGTGAGTGTGTATGTACCCATCCATGCATGTGCATTGTGAGTGCAAGTGTTGCTGGATGCAGATGTGATCATTAATCCTCTGGGATTGCAGCTGAAGGCAGTTAGCACCTTTCTGGCCTGGTTGCTAGGAACCAAATTCAGGTCCTCTTCAAGGGCAGCACATGGACTTAACTACTGAGCCATCTCTGCAGTCCTGGTCATAGTACTTTATGTACTATGTACTTTATGTACTTTATCTACACTGTTCCAGATATAAATAGTCCTGATAGCTTTTAAAAAGAGAATACATAATGAAATCTTTACTGATTCATTCATTCAAAGGACACTATTTAGTAATAAAAAATAGACAAGCATTTAATAAACATTGTAGCATAGGTGAATTTGAAAATTGAAAAGTATTGAACAATTTGTATTTTAGGATTCCTATGAGATATTGTACCATAGGAATTAGATGTATCTACTGAGATGGAAAATCAACTGTCCAAAGCCTAGAAGGACTATGGAGTGAAGAGAGAGGATTCTTTTCAAAGAAAGTTTGAGGTACACACAATTATGCACTAATCAAAAGTGTTGCTTTCCTAGGACATCACCTATAAACCTAATGTAGGTACTAGTGTATCGAAATCCATGTGTCTTTTTTTATAATGCTAAGAAAATAGGTATATTGTGATATGCTAATTCGTTGCATTATCAAATATAAAGCCACTGTAAATACATGTTATTTGTACTGGAATATCTGCAGAAGACTCTCCTAAAATGTGTGCTTTATAATTGCTTGGAACTGGAAATAACCACTAATGAGGGAGACCAGGAGAAAATTCTGTTCCATTTGGAACATACATGGATTTGCCAGAGCTACTTAAACGTGCTGGGAGATCTTACAAACACTTTTTTTTTTTAGAGCAAGGCATCAAAAGACAAAACTAAACTATATATTTAAAGATGAATTCAGAAATACTATCTCATTATAAGAAATCAATCATTAATATAAAAATAGGTAAAAGGGTCAGAGAGAATTTGTGAAAACAAAAGTACAGATTGCAGACGTAACTGCAAAACTGTAATCAATGTGTTAAATTTTCATGTTCTTGCATTTTATGTAGATTGCCATTCACTTATGCAAGTATAAAACTGCACTTTAATCATTTTACTTTAGAATGAAAAAGCAGTAAAAACTATTATATTCTCTTGTTGTATGTACAAATTTGAGATTTTTTTCTACCTTAAGGAGATTGAATGTATGTAAGACATTGCACTCTGAAAGAATAGCAAATTAATAAGGCCTAGTACAGATATAGCTATCGATGTATATTCTAATCAATTATAATCAATTGTTTAAATTATACTAAGACCACCATTTTGAAAGAGATTGGCTGGGGAGGGCGCTCCTGTATCTTTATTTCATGGTAAGAGAATCTGCAATAAGCTACTTTCATATCTTCTCGTTTAGCAGCTTCATTCTATTCTTGAACTGATGGCTGTTTGACATTCCATGATGAATGGTATGTGGTCAGCAATTTCAGATTTTTCCGTTACTAGAATTACATTTCTAATGTAAGGATGGGTTATTATTAGCTAAAGCTTTTATTTCCTGGGATTAGGTAAAATGAAAAGGGTTATTTCTGTTGATACACCCCATTTCACTTTGCAATGCAACTATCCAACTGTAAAACATCCTTAGATTTCTATTTGAATGGTCAAGGAATGGCTGATTATGTGTTATTGGCCTTTAAAGGGCCAGTGTCACTAACAGTCAAAACAAAGCAATTCGTTTAATAATTCCATAGTCAAAAACACCTTTCAGATTTTCTTTCATAAAATGTCCATGTAACAGCAAGGAAAAAAACTTTAGACATTTAAAAATGCAGCAGAAACTGTCTTGCCTGTGGGTAGTGTCAGAAGAAATTTTACTTTCAAGACTGAAGACAGCAATTCTTTACATTGGTTAAGTGAGTTTTCACCAATAATTTAGCAGTCACCTGCATTTAGGGAAATGTGGCCGCATTTGTCCTTATTGGGGCAAGCTATAGAAACTGCCACCGCAAAGCCTCTTTTGCAAGAAAGCATTGGCTCTTCACGGTAGCCCACAAGAGTCTAAGAGTACAAGGAACACATGACATTTCTGCCTGCATTTTCTGACTCTTTTACTTTATTCCAGTTTGACTCTGCCCTCGACTCTGCCGATCAAATCTTCTCCCCCATTATGACTGAAGGCACAGTAACAAGACAGGGTTTCAAACCAGCTATCCTTTTGGATCTCAGGAACAAGAACAACAACAACAACAAAACCCCTCTGAGAATAAAATCACCTCAGCCCCTGTCACACCAGAAAAGGCTGTCATCTCTGAGAGCAAGGTATCGTCCTGGATAGAAGTTAGCATCTCTTGAGGGCCATGTTGTTCCCTTAAGCAATAAGGACTTTTCCAGATTACCTAGAAGGAGTCCAGCTCAGCTCAGTCTCAACAGCACTGAGCAGATCCACACCTTGGCAAGATATGATTAAGCATATTCTTGTCCTGTTACCTCAATTTTTCCCTTATTCAGTCTTTTTTTTATTAATGTATAAACATTACCTGGTTAGCATATTTGGATAAGAGTCTATTAACACTAAATACAAAACAGGAGGATGGATGATGGCGAGTGTGACATCAGCCTAGGTGACATAGTGAGATGGTATGAAAACTTCAAAACCAAACATAAATAATCAAAATCACAGAAATGAATGACACAGTGTGAAGATTAGGTTGGACTATACCTTGGTGGTAAGGTGTTTGATTTGGTTGCTCCATGTAAGGACTTCACTCTCTTAGGGTGAGGCAAAAATTTAATAATAGCCAAATAGTGCTTTAAATACATCTTATCCTCTTTTATTACCATTTTGTTCTCATGAATGTGTATGTATGTCTGTGTATGTATGTGTCTGTGCTTACATGTGTCAGCTGAGTCTTCCTAAGTTGGCAACATAACTTGTCCTTTAAGTCCTTCCAAGGTCTCCACTTTACAATAGAAAAATCTGGGATGGGTTCAGATCTCAGCTAAGCCCTTGTAATACAATGAGTGTCACATTCTCTACTCTCTTTCCTGTCATCCGCTTATCTCTTTGTTCTTTTCTTCAGAAAAAAGAATGATACCCTAGCGTTTTAAATGCAGAAACAGTATTTTTTAAAACACTGTGTTATTTAGGGTTTCTATTGCTGTGAAGAGGCACTGTGACCTCAGCAACTGTTAGGAAGGACAACATGTAAGTGAGGTTGAAGTTTGCAGTCTCAGAGCTTTGGCACGTTATCATCATGGTGGGAGCATGGCAGTTCGGAGTATGGCAGCATGTAGGCAGACATGATGCTGGAGAAGCAGCTGAAATCCCTACATCTTGACACACAAGCAACGGAAAGTGGTCTGTCTCACTGGGTGATGCGGTAGCATAGGAGACTTCAAAGTCCACTCCCACAGTGACACACTTCTTCCAACAAGGCCACACCACAGTGTCACTCACTCCCTTTGGAGGCTATTTTCTTTCCAACCACCGCAAATACCAATATCATCTTCACATTGTCTTGAATTTTATCTTTAATTGACACATAGTTCTGCTTATGGGCCACAGTGTGGCAACTTGACAAACTAATAGTGTATAGAGACAACAAGGATCAGATCAGGGAAATTGCTTTAAACATTTCCTTAAAAGTGATCTGTGTGCATGTGTGTGTATGTTCAATGCTGTGGAATATTCCTGTTGTTTACTGTGAAGATTTGCCGCACTCATTGTTAATAAAGAGTTAACTGGCCAATAGCTAGATGTTAGATGAGTCTTGGGGATTAAAACAACCCAGGGAAGAAGGAGAGGAGTCACCAGTTAGATGCAGAGGAAATAAGAGATGAACATGCCATGCTTAAAAAAAAAAAAAAAAAAGGTACTGCCACATGGTAGACTGTAGATAAATATATGGATTCATTTAAATTGTTAGAGCTAGTTAGTAACAAGCCTAAGTTATTGGCCATCAGCCAATCATTTATAATTAATAATAAGTCTCTGGGTGGTTATTTGGGAGTCAGCTGGCAGCACAGATCTGAGCGCTGGGACAGCTCAAAGTTTCTTTTTCTAGGCTTTGTGAATCATAAAATTAGCTTCTTGTTAAATTCAGTTATTGTACAGTAGTATAGAAGATTAGTTATTTCTCATATCCTATAACACCCGGGTATTCAACAGTGTCCTTGCCCTCTCCCATCTAGGCTGCTTCTCTCCCCCCCCCCCCCACACACACACACAATTCGAGGTCTCACTAACTCCTTTCCTAGCATCACTTCTATGAACTCAACTTTTAACTTCTCATCTAGGTGAAAGTGTTAATATTTGCATTTCTTGACACACCTGAATGAGAGGTTACATTATCAAAGTTGACTGCCCATTCAGTCTACTCTTTAATCAAAAGTGACCACAAAACTTACAGAAATGCAACTCTGACTTGGAAGTGGATTTCTTCCTTTTCTCATGTCGAATAAATGCATGCGATAATTCAGTACGACAGTAAGCATCTAGTGAACACAACTTTATAGTGCAGATGGATCCCCCTACATGCTCAGAGCCATAGCAATACTACCTCTACTTCCCTTATCGTGGAAACAAACCCAGATGATTGCTTTCAATAACGCCTAGTTTGAACAAAGGTCAACCTGCTTCAGGTACAAGGAAATATGTAAAAGCATAGTTGGTGATACCAAAACGACTCAGCTTTCACGTGTGTGCTTCTTTTTCCATATTTTAAATGGCAAGCAAGGAAAATCTACGGTTGGCATAGTCTTTTGATGTAGCTCTCCTTATCTCAGCCTGACTTTATGTACCAAAGAAACATTTCACCATTATCTAATGTTTCGATTAAGGTACTCTATAAGAGAATGTTTTCTCTACAAAACAACCTACTGCAATTTAATAATGAATTGAAATTGAAGCATAATTCCCCGTTTTAAAAGTGCTCATGCTTGTTTAATTGTATTTTACTACGTATAGATCTTTTAAGGCAACACTGCCCTCCTTAGCTGCTCTAGAAAGAGGAAGGGCAATTTAAATGCAAAATGTCTTTTTTTTTCCAAAGAAGGTGTAAACCTATGAATGCATCATTGCACTTGTGGATGAGCCTTTCATAAAAATGGAAAGTGAGTAATGAGATACGTCTACTTCTCCAATATGACTGCTTATGAAGTTCTGACAGGTGCTTTCCCCTATGATTAAGTAATACTCAACACTTCTTTTGCCAGAAATATTTTAATTTAATTGATAAATTGTATCTGATAATAATTATTTTATATTTTACAAATCCAGATATTCTTCCTATTACTTAAATAATGGAATAAAGCTATTCTCTTGTCATTTTAGTCTTTACTTCATTAAATAACTAATTTGGAAAATGGCATTGCCTCCCAAACACCTGGATGTGAGATAGATTTAACAGTATATTTTGAATATTGTCATTACCAAACTTATTTTTCACTTGAGGTAAGAAATATGCTTAATATTTTACTCAGAGTATGCCAATATTGTGACATTTGCGCTGCTGTAAATACAGAAGTTTGTGTACCTGCTTGACTTCTGAAAAATAGTTACATCAGTGTCCACTAGGGAGAGCTGCCTTACAGCGCACTACAAAACCACTTGTGGCGAGTCCTACCACCTCCAAATAGTAATAGTAATGGAAAAACAGCAGTACTAACAAGACTTCCCAAGAAGTCGGAAGTTGAAGAACACCTTCCAAATAACCAGGGTATTTATGTGATTTCCAAATAATAAAACTACATAATCATGAATTTGGGGGTTTGTTGTTGCTTCTCTATTGAATGAGCATTACTTAAAACTGTTTTTATTGTCTATTTCATTATTTTATTTAGGCCAAGTAAGGTAACTTTATAATAATATTCTTGGTTATGCAATAAATTCTTGCATATTATTTTGACTAATGCAAAAAGCTGAGTTATGAAAAATTAAAGATTTATATAAAGGCTTATGTGTTGCTTCTAAACAGTAAAGATTATTAACGAGATAATAGCTGGAGGAGCCAAATAGTTTTCATTGTGGTGCAGTCAATAAACTGTTCCACACTTTTAAGAAAAGAGTATAATAATTTAAAGATTACGCTATATTTCTAGTCAAAGTTGGCAATTTTAATCACTATACTTTGGAGAAGAGTACTTGTATTGGATTTCTAGATGAGTTTGCAGATCATTTTAGTCTTGTTTGAAAGGGGGAACGTATAAAAAGATCATTGAAACTATCTAAATTCCCCAGCATATATATATATATATATATGTGTGTGTGTGTGTGTGTGTGTGTGTGTGTGTATACACACATATATATTGGCTTAGCTTTAATAACTAAGTGCTTAAAATATATGCTCACTAATTTTATATTACTCCCTCTTCAAGATTATACATTTTTAAGAAAAATTACAGCTTCTTATGATTTAAAATGACTTTGTTTGGATATATTCATATCATTGGCTTCAGTTACATATGCCTGTTGATTCATGTACAAAATTAACTAATTCTTTTTTCTTTCCTCCCCTCTGTTTTTATTTACTTTCCATATCATTCAGCTTTAGCTCTAGCCTGGCAATTTTTTTCTTTCTATGTTGCAAGCAAGTTTAAAAAGAAATGTTTTTAAATAAAGGAATTCCATAAATATTGGTGGAAAGTTATAAATAGGTTGTCTTTGGTATTTGTCAACATAGAGTTCTTTCAATTAAAATATTTCCTGGCTACCACAGCGTGGAGGCTGCGGAAATTGGCTCCCCATCCAGCTGGCTGATTCAGGAAGAAATCAGCTGGCCTCAATTTAGACTTCTTTTCTATTAAAGCAGTGCCAAATTGAGGATTAGTACATTGTGGAGAGGGGGGCGGGCAGCCCCACCCCTGATCGGCCATTCTTCATTCCCTAGAATGGGCTTGCCTTCCCAGCCCCAGCTGTGCACAGAATTAATCGACACGGGGAGCTTCTCTATCTACACAGCTTTCAACACGCTCATCAGGTCCTGTGCCACTTCTGACAAAAACAAAATGTGGCTCTGACAATTCTAACCCTGGAGATTTCACTCCGACCCTGAATATAAACATGTGCACCCTAAATGCCCACATACAGACAAAGTGCTTCAACTGCAGTGTGGGTAAACAGTCAACAGTTTCGTCAAAACTTAGGGAAAGTGATTGAGAGAAACAGATCAGAGCATTTATTAAACAACGCGTCCATCTTGGGAAATGGGTGTGATTGTACTTCCAATAAGATGGTCTTTCCAAGCAAAGCGCATGAGCATAATTTAGTTGGCAAACAGTCTGAGAAAAGGCACTTTTACCAGTGCCTTCTACAAAATGTTTATTAGTCTACTAGCGCTCTTTCTTTGCAGGATAGTTTCAAGCAAATCACCCAAGCTAAGATAGAGTACACAAAGATTATCGTCTACAGTTGATATCATCTTGAGCCTGTGAGCAAATTAAGTGAGTTTATAGCTATTTTGTTCTTATATAAATACAAAAGGTCACACATATACATTATATTTTATGCCATTGTTCTAATTACACTGAGCTTAGTCTTTACATCTTAAGTTCAACTAAAGAAAGTACCTAAGAAAATGGTTTGAGGTTATGATCTCATTCAAACTGAGCCAGTTCATAATATCTACATCTACAAACACTATCCATAGGTCTGACATGATATTTGCGTCTTGTTTCATTATTACATACCAAAGATATTGTGCTGCCTTTCTTGTTAAGAACAATGTAAAAGTAAAGAAAGATTACTTAAAAAGTTTCAACAGAGAGCATCTTTATTAAGCATATTGTCCTAAAAGCTTTTAATTTGATTTATAATTTGAAAGTGAATAAAACATATGCAATAAATCAAGTTCTTGATAAATTATCCTAGGTAACTCTCTAGCAATCTTGCTAGTGAAATTATAGTCTGACAAAAATTTGTAATATCAAAGCTATGCATAATTGTTTGTAAATGCTATGTGGTCTGTTGTTGCTTGTGCTTTTAGTTTTAATACATTTCATTAACTTTATTTCTTAGTAAAAACCTGTATCTTACCTCACCCCATGTCTAAGGGTAATAATATAGCTCTCTCTAAGTACATCTCAGTCACTGAGAAGTGTTTTGGTTTTCCATGCTTCCTTTTGATTTCCCTAAGTTTTAAAATTAGACCACAATATTAAAATATTAAATATGTATTCTAAAATGTCTAATAAACATAAGATGACTAGTTGTAAATTCTGCTTTATGTATTGACCTAAATCAGAATCACATTAAGATTTTTGAAAAGTACAATGTTGATCCCATTGTTGATTTATATTATACTGTTAGGTTCTGCTTTCAATTATAGGTAAAATTAAAATTTAAATCAAGGAATTGGCTTGCAAATGTTAAAAATAACCCAGCATATAAAACATATTTGCTTTTTCTCTCCACAAAGGTGAATTTTAAAAAATCAGTATTAAATTTGTGTGTTCAGAGAAAAACTAAAACAATAGCAAGAGGCAAACAGGAAAATAAATGTATTTCCGGAACAAAAGGCAATTTAGATTCCATTTGCTTTTGTAGAGATGAAATGGTTTCTGGAGCCAGATTAACAGTAGGAAAAACTCATTTGGACCCTGTGCTGCTGCTGTTGTATTAGAACGTTGTTGGATCCCGCAGGAAAACAAAGGGAAGTGCTTTTCATTTCTGGGCACTGTGTTTGAAAATGTCCAAGAATTGTGGGTGGAAACCAGAGTGACATCAATGGTCATAAAAAAGTGACCTTCTTCTTGGTAGAAAAAGAAACAAATACAAGTTTTCCACTGCACCTGGCATTTGAACATAAAGGAAGTATGTAGGGACAACCTGCTCATTTACAATGGGTCTTAAGTATTGTTTTCAAATATTCCTGATGTTTATACTTTTGAGTCATTATAGTCTAGTTTAGGAGCAGACAAAATCTATCAAAACAATACTGGGTGTTTTCTGCTTCGCTGCTTCAGGGAAAGGCAGTGTGAGGACTTTGGGTGAAAAGTTCTTGTTTAGTAGCAGTGGGCTCCTTGTGCCTGTCAACACAGAGAACAGGGCTTAATAAACTCATTGGTGACTCTCTCTCTCTGCCTGAAGCTGGAACGTCCTCTTGGGATAAGATGACTGGTTAATTTTGGAGTCATCTAATGTCTAAAATCTACCTCTTAAAAACTTCTCTGTAAAGGGAGGGATCAAAGAGCTGTTCCTAATTCTGTCCTTTGTAGAACACCTTCCTCCCTTTCTCTTCTGCCATACTCATAGGGTTCCATAAATATTCCTGCTGGTCTGTTGTTCAAGCTTAGTTCTAAAACACAATGATCCCAAAATGGGAGAATGTGTCTAACTTTGTATGTATTGACATTATTGGAGCTATGGTTTTATCAAATCGCAGGTAGAATAATGTATTGATTATATTATAAAATGAATGTGCTTATTCTGTTTGAATGTGGTGCTCCCTGAGGAAATTGTTTAACACTGTTGTTATACAGCAAGAGATTAGGTGAATTCTTATTTTCTGTGATTGTACTTTTCAATGGCAGCATTCTAATTGTATTCTTCTGACTTCCTAGTTAGAATAGGAATTAGTTAATGAAATTAAGGACTGGTTACTTTTAGGAAAGTTCTTTTAGCAGGGGAAAATATAATCCTGAGAATACATATCCCTGTCTCTATGTCTCTGACTCTTGTTGCTCTACTTCCTTCTCAAGATTGTTGGCTGTATTGGTCCATGAGGGAGCAGAAGTGAGGAACAGGGTTAGAACAACTGTGGGTATGATGGAGACAGCCATCCAGGAGACAGATTTCAGTGCATCAGCTCGATTTTATTACAGAGTATAAGTATATAGGATAGGAGAGTCTGGGGACAAACCCTAATTTGTATTAAGTGGCACACTCTTTTCATAAGGCTTTGCATGTGGCAGTAGGGTCCAGTAGGACAGCTCTTAGCACAAGTCTTCTCAGCAGGGATCTGTGCCAAGGGTCAAGCTAAAGATAAATCAGACAGCTGGCTTAGAGACAGCTTTCAGATAAGATCATTCCTCCAGGCCCAGGGACATTTTCCAGATAAGGGCAGGTAGAAGCACGAAGCTTTTGCTGTGGCGGGGGAGAGTTTCCATGTTGTTGAGATTTGGGGAAAATTTTCTAGGCCACGACAGACTTCAATCTCAGCCAACGAGCAATGCCCTCCAACAAACGCTTTTATGTCACGTTTCACCCAGGTTTTTGAGCAAGGTCTCTGACTGAACCTGAAGCTCACTGTTTCAGTCAGAATGGCTGAAGAGAGAGGGCTTTCAGAACCCAACAGTCTCTGTCCGCTTTCCACCCACAGTCCTGGGATTGCAGATTGGCTGATGCATCCATCTTATTGCGTGTGTGTGTAAACCACACTCGCGCTCGCATGCTTTCACACAAAGCTCTTTGACAAGTATGTCATATCCCCAGTCCTGAGACTGCTTTTCAAAGCAATTAGACATTAGATATTGCATTTAAAGCTGAACCAAGTTCACAAGTTATGGAGACACTAATATACTCCACTATTTTTAATACTTTATAGCTTAATTTTGGCTGATTGCTTTCAATAACACAGATACTAAAAATTTCCTTGTCTTGATTTATTTTTGTTTAAGATATATAGGTATAAAGTTCTAGCTAAAAACTGTATATCGTTCCAGACCATCTAGATTAACAATCTAATGCCTTTCAATAATGTATGACATCACACAGATTTGAAATTTTTCTCAACTCCATTATTACTTCCATAAAAGTATTTTGATTGCTCAGACAGCCAAAGTTTTTCACTCGGTATCACATTTTTTTATTTATCAGTCGATGATAGTAAATATTAGAAAAAAGATCCACAAATAATTGACACCAATGCAATGCAGAAAACAGTTCACACAAAGGGTTTTTAGATTCCTTTTATTGAACTCTATTCCTTATACTGGTAACTCTTGAAGAATAGTAGTAAAGAGTATGTTTAAATTAGCATTTTACTTTTAAATTGGTATTTAATTTAATTTTAAAATTAGTAAAAACTAAATTCATGAATTTTGTCTTCATAATATTACATTGATAATATTACATAATATTTAAAGGAAAAGAGATATGAATGAATAAGCATGAAAATTGTTCGTATTATATTTTATAGACTTTAATTTCTACTCAATATCTCTTATACCACATTTTATATGACAATACCTTTTAAATACATTTTACTGAAATAAAGAACTAGAGAGTAATGTTAGTTACAAATCAAATGACAAGATATTATTAGTTCTAACATTTTTTATTTCCATGCATTTAAGCATAAATATTAATTATTTCTAGGTACATGTATTGTATTTTATCTCTTTTCTTCCTTTAACTACTCATGAAGCAAGATAAGCATTGCTCAGTAGCAATTCAAACAATTCTGCCCTTTTCTGACACCAATTGTTTACTTTCAGATCTTTCCATCTCTTACTTTGACAAGACAAGCAACGCCTCTCTATCTGGAGATTATATTGGTTTTCACCACCAATCTGAGCATCCTTTAATAAGTTTTTGTGGTAAGGTCTCAATAAAACAAGAATTTGCAAGTTAATTCTTGTAGTCATCTGTATAGACTATAATTTTAATGTAATTCTCTACGCACCTTCCAATTTATAGAAAATTACTAATTAACTGATTATTACTATTAAAGAGCAAAGTTGGTTATTCAACTGAGAAAATGTCTCTTTTATCCAATAAAGACTCAGGGATATCATTCCATTTCCATCTCTCAGTCCCCTGACTTGCGTAGTAGTAAAATTAATTTTCTTAGTTAAATCTTCTGTTTTCATAGTGCCACATTTCTTTTTCCTCCTGAGGACTCAGTAAGATAAATGTACCACTGAGGACAATGGCATCAGGACGAGTCCTGACCCCAGACTTTTTAAACAGCTATCTACAAAAGAAATTAGAATTCTCAACTTCAAAGACTCAAAGTGTAAGGTGGAAACCTTCTAGAATGTTCTAAAGTAAACAAATTTTATATTGGGAAAGAAAAAGAAATGAAAAATCGACCTTGTGGGAGGCAAGGGAATGGAGGATTGACTGTCCGGTATTAGTGGGAGATTTGTTTGTTTAAATAGCTTATTATATTTGCATTTTGATGACTCTTGCTTCCACACTCTGCTTTCCTAACACTTTCTCTCAAATAAGAAACTGTGTTTTCCTGCACGTCTACACTAATGATTCCTCACTCAGCAAGGCTTGCACTTATTAAAGCTTTTTTATTGCCACTTTGCTTAAAGAGGTGTTTGAACTCTAGCAGGTAGGCAAATCCAGAGGGGGAATTCATTTGAAAGTATTCATAATGGAATAGAGAGATGAAAAACAAAATTATTGCTGTGGACTACATTTTCTTCTGGTCTTTGCAGATACATCAGATTTCTGTTCTTTAACTCAGGAATATGAAAAGAATCTTCTCTTGGGTCCAAATAGCTAACAGTACAAGAAATGTACTCCCATTAATCATTGTGTGAATATAAAAATTAAGTTGGTAGTAATGGATGAGATTTTCAAATGTAGACTCATTTTTTCTTTCTCTTCAATAGGAAAATATTACAAATAGGCTACATGGCACTAGTACAGACCTACTATATGATATTCTAAGAAGTGTTTCAAATTTTCTATAATAACATTATTTTTAGTAATTATTTTTTTTGAAAAGTTTGTGGTTTCTGAATTCTTTGATGTTTTCTTAATTTATAAAAGTCAAATGATGAAAATGGCAATGGGCATAGGGTATTGTTGAATGGATTTCCTTGTTAGAAATATTTTCCTGTCCCAGCCTCTGAGGTCCTCCCCAATTGACAGCATGATATCTTTAGAAATGAAGTTAAGTCTTAAACTTTCAAATATGCAACGAGCACTTCAACCCTCAAAGCTGTGTCAGCAGTAGAAGATTTGAACCTCACATTTTCTTTTAGGTACACAACTTCCTTAGGTTTTAACATTTATTGGCCTTTACTACATGCCTGTTTTAAATGGAAAAATATGGCAGAATTCTCGAATGAATTAAGTATGTTTGAAACCTCAAAGGAACATAAATAATATGAACTTGCACACAGAGTGACAAGGTTCCAATTAGAGAAAGAAGAAAATACAGAAAGGTACTGGTTGAAGAGGCAATGAAAAGGAACTATTCCTAAGAACATTGGCAGATTGCAAAGCAGATGGAAGATGAGTACTGAGTGAGAAATTTGAAGGGAAGAAGCCTGAGAATGTACTCCTTGTTCAGAAATCATGAACTCTCCTTTTGACCAGTAAGTTGAGCGATCATGTGACGTTGAAGAAAACAGTGCAAAATGAGAACAACTCGGCAGTGTGTTTTAAATATTGTCATTATAAAGCTTACACAATATTTCATTTTATTTATTACTTTAATCAGTTAACTTGATGGTTAAAATCAGCTAAGATAAGATTTAAAAACCATTTACTATGTAAGAAATATCTCATATTTCTCCTTGTTTAATGTAAGCGGGAAAAGGACCCCTTTCCATTTCAACTGGCTGTCTCCTGTATCTTATTTTATCAAATATTATTATTCTTTTATGGAATAGAAGTTATTAAATTGAGAAATTTTAATGCCTATATGTTGAAGAAAGTGGGTGGGATCATGTAGGGCCACACAGGCTTTTAAATATCCAGTGTATGCAAGGAATTGTTTGAATATATAACTGATGGGTGGAATTTGCAATGAAAGTCATGCTAATGTGATCTGTCTTTCTTCTCAGAACTGAACAGTAGGTGAATATTCATAAATATCTTTAAATCTTTGAATCAAAAACAAGACCATTTAAAAAATTTGGTTCTGTCTCAAAAGCAAACTAGCTGCATTTTCATCTTATGCTTGAGTTTTGCTTGCCTGTAGTTTCAGTTAAAGTTAATTTTTGTAAACCAAATTAGAGGTCAGTATTTCCTACTTTTATTCTTCTTCAAAGAGGTTCACTTTATCCCTACTCACCACTATCTTTCTCTTTGACTTTAAATCTAACTTATCCCAGGTAGCAGACAGGGCAAAGGGTAGATATAAGCTCTTTCATAAACTGAAGACTTCAGATGTTACAGTAGATCTCTGGGTACTCTCATCTAAGCTTTCCTCTCTAAATCCAAGAACTCTTGAAATCCTGGATGATACTAATAACAATTTCATTTCTCTAATTGTGAGCATTTACTTAACAACTATTTCTCTTAATTTCCTCAAGTATTATTATCCAGTGTTGATCTTCAAGATGATGCATTAAATATTTTTAAAAGAAGAACCCTTCCTCACCAGGAACAGACAAACAGACCTCAGTCATTAGACATTAAGTCCTTACTTAAGTCTGCATTTGCAATTCTCTAGATCAATGCGAAGCATATAGAAAATTTTCAATGACTATGTGTGATTTCATGATAGGAAAGGATGAAGAAAGGGAGTGAGGAAGTGAGAAAAATATAGGGAAAATAGAACAGCAGTTCTTACTAAGCTTTTAAAAAATGTTATTTTAGAGAGTACATATTTGTTTTATCACATTCTGTCTACACAGTGTATTCTGGATATATAAATTCATGTCAACCTGGAGAATTTAAGACATAACTTAAATGTGTAATAAGGTATATGATATAGCAATTGTAACAAAAAACCCTGATGTTTGGTTGACCAAAGTGTCCATTCTATGGTATGTACCTCTGTTTTCTAAGAGTAATCTAAGATTTGCATACACATTATAACTAACTAAATGTTATCTTTTTCATGATTTTTAACTATCTCAAATTAGTAGCAAATTTTATTTATTTATTCAATAAAGAGTAAAACTCTCACTGAGAAATACTTCCCTGTTTTAATCAGCAGAAAGAATTCAGATCTCCAGACTTGTCTGCTTGGTTCTGAGAGCACAGTTACTATTTTGGTAAAGTGGAGCTTTACAAAGCCCATGAGGGGCTAGCCCTTCCACACTGTTGCACCAGGAATGCCTGCGATGCTCCAGGAGACTTGTCAGTCATGTCATTCTTGTGACTATTTAAAAACACTGTATTGAAGTCAAGAAAAATGGCCGCATTGTGATGATTTGTTTGTTCTCTAATGGGTACCTGCATCCTCAAAAATATATTCCATCTAAAATTGATGTCATCAGAAAATATCTTTTCATCATGATAGCAAGGGTGAAATATATGATAACACACTTAGTAGTTTCATGTTTCTAAAGACAATAATTATTATTTTGGCATTAATTTCGTACCATTGATTTTTTTTTCTTCTTATTGCTGCCCTTGCCAGTAGACCTTAAATCCAGGCTTCGATTTCTTTTGCATTAACTCTCCTCAAATATAATGATTACCATTTAACTTGGTGGTTACATAATCCTAGTGAAATTTTAATGTGGACATTTTGCATTAACTTTCTTCCCTTTAACAACAACAAAAAAGGAAAAGGTGGCCCCCAAATAAATGAAACTCAATTTCACGGCACATTATCTCTTTCAATTCTTTCCTCGCAGCTTTCATTTTCATTAAAATCACAGACAACCATAAATTAATAATTACTTCAGGTTGACTAAATGCAGGCCGTACTATTTAGTTCTTGCTTTCCTACAGTGTCCCTTCTTGTTCATGCTGGAAAAAATGTTAATTTAGATAATGTGGTTTGCCCTTTGTCTTATCGCTCTCTTTTGCAGTTTCACTGATCTATAATGGTCTGTTCTTATTAGATAGTATTAACTTTATCCCTTGTTCAATCAAGCTTCACACTTTGCTTGGAAGATAACTATTGCTAACTCTCAATTGAAAAGAGCCATTATCTATATATCTTTTATATTTCAATTCTTCCAAAACTCTTTCTGTGTTTACTAACTTACTTGTGATTCCACGCGTACATAAATGCATTGTCCCTCAACTTAACGTGTGTGGAGAGGCCCTTAAAAGGCAAATCAAAATGGGTGCACAAAAGTCTAACCCTGTAAAATTGTGGAAGTTAAAGTTTAATGGTTACTTTACACTTTAAAAGAGTCTAGCACCAATTGACTCATAGAAAGAAGGAGCAACTAAAAACTCAGGCCTACTCTTCCTCTTGTTTCTCTAATATTTGAGAATCCCATTTAGCTTTAAGACAAGTTATTGTGTTGTTTCCTTAAACCCTACTTCCTTAGACAGCTTTTTAAGATATGCATCTATTTTTATAGAAGTTCCAGAGGGAAAGCGGTTACACAATCAGGCATTAGTACACTGAGAACAATAAAGTCAGATTCTGCTGGCTAAAACACAAGTTAACAGTTTAGTCTCTGGAAACACTACTAATTGACAATGCATTCACTTCTTCTAAGTTTAGAGAAAACTAGTGCTTGTTTTGAACTAAGTAGAATTCTCTCAACACATTAGAATGCGTACTACAGCGATAATTTCACATAAATCAGTTTAACTTGGACTACAGAAAAATTATCTTAATTAAAAATATCCTATATTTATCATTTTATTTCATTTTTTTTTGGAAAACGTCCATAATTTAATTAAGGATGTGACCGAGTGATCTTACTTTTACCACCAAGTATGTGACTTACACCAGAGCAATAATGAGCTCTGTGGAATCCTTAAGTAAATATTTCCACTTTCTGTTTTGTGGGATAAATAGTCCTGATTATACCAACTCTCCTTTTTCCTTAATATTATGACAATATTATCATGTAATTTCTCTCATCCATAATGTACAGACCAGGCACGCAATGATTAGAAAATTCTATATTCAGTTCTTCTCAGTTAATAAAAAATAGAACTTTAACAAGTAAACTTGATTAGTTATGAGGAAGGTGAATCAGTCAGTAAGTATATTTTGACTCTCTAATGCACATTATGACAAATTTAAAACATGGTGTTTTTAACTATTCATATGTGGAATTGTTTATTTGTGTAATTGTTCATATGTGGAATTGCCTCAAATTCTACACTTTGTACTGATGTTTTAATTTTATTAAAATATGATTTCACTATTAGATTTTTTTCCAATGGCATTTCCTTCACTTGGATGAATCACTTAAGACATGTTTACTAATGATTACACCTTAAAATTTTCCATGTGTACTAAAAACATAGCTGCCCTGAACTCCATAATCTGAAAAATCCCAAAGGAAGCATTTGAAATGAAGTCAAACAATACAATAGTTTGGAATTGATCTGGGAATCTCATTTCCCTCTTTGTACCAAAGCTCAACTCTGTTTGCTATAAATATTATGAAACAATTTTGCACGTATTAACATCTTTCAGTGCTCCAGCTAAATAGCTGGCTTAATGACACGGATTTATTCCACAGACATTTTAGTTTAACCCTTACATTCTGAGTATTTTATTTGGTTCAAATGGATTCAAATACACTATACTCGTGCTTTAAATTTTTATGCTTTTTTTAAAACTTAAAAGAAATAAATAAGTACTGCACAATTTCATCACTAATGGCAACTCTATTCAAAAGAATGGTACATTAAAACAATAGTACATCTGTCTTTTTCATTTTAGTTTTAGACTAAACATTAAGCCCTTTAAATAGGCCTCTTCTACAACATACAAAGATTATTCTTAGTAATTTCTATTTTGTGGGAAAATATATTTTCAGTTATAATGTAACACATTCACTTAAATATCAAAAGAGAAATTTGAAATGTATTTTGATTAGCAAATACTTTATTAATTGTTTATGTAAATGCTTTGTGCTATGTCATAGTGCCTTTTTAGGTTTGCAAAACAAATTACAAAGTAGAATTTGATTTTTATTTCTATTAAAGACTGAGAAAGCAGAAAGAATATTCCTATATCATCCTATAATGTCTAATTGGTTAGAAAACAGCTTATAATTTTTAGAAAGATGCCACAAGAAAGAATGCTACTGATAATAGTATTAAGAAACTTTGTTTCTTTTTTGTTACACTGTGGTTAATGTTACTGACATTCAAATTGTTGCCTTAACATGTATGAAAAAGCAGTGATCAATATGGAAACATTTGGGAATGTGTAGGTTTCTTTTGTCCTGTGCATAGGAAGAAAATATTTGGCTACTCAGTCAAGATACATCCACTTTGCTGATGATCATAATCCACTCTGATGTTCTAACAAAGCAGAAAAGAGTAATGAAGATAGTTCTTGGAACAAACTGAACTTTATTTCAAGTCACATACTTGCAATAGATCCTAAAAAATGGACAGATCATGAAGGATTTTTTTACTCACGGAATTCACAATAATCTATTGACAAGGTTTAAATAGTGGAAAATTTTTCTTCAAGCTTCCAAATGATTGAAATAACAAAGTAAATATGTCTTTTTCCTTCCTTCTCTCCCTCCCTCCCTTTCTCCCTCTCTCCCTCCTTCCCTCTGTCCTTCCTTTCTTTTTATTTCTTTCTTTTCTTTTCTTTCTTTCTTTCTTCCTTCCTTCCTTCCTCCCTCCCACCCTCCCTCCCTCCCTCTCTCCCTCCCTTCCTTCCTTCTTTCCTTGTTTTATTGAAAATAGCTTCTTCTCTCATGCAATATAACCTGACCACGGTTTCCCTTCGTTATACTCCTTTGAGACCATCAACTTTCCCTCTACAACAGATCCATTCCACCTTGTTTCCTCTTCGGAAAAGAGCATGACTCCAAGAGATGGCATTCAAACAAACAAACAAATCCAAGCTACAAAGAGACAAGGCAAAGTCCCTCTCATGGGGACTGGACAAGACCAACCGATAGTAGGATAGAAGTTCCAAGAGCAGGCAAAAAAGTCAGAGACAATATCCACTCCCACTATAAGGAGTCCTGCAGAAACACCAAGGCAACAGCATAATATATATGCAGCGGAGACTCGTGTAGGCACAGTGCTTGTTGCTTCAGTCTCTCTGACTTTATTAGAGCTCTGCTTAGTTGATTTGGGGGACTATGTTCTTCTGGTATCTTCCCTCCCGTCTAACTCCTACAATCTTTCCTGCCCGTCTTCAGTTGAGTTCTTGATCTTCTTGAGGAGGAACCTGATGGAGACCTCTATGTTTGATTCTCTCTATGTAAATCTGGCAGAGGGTCTTTACACTGGCTCCTGTCAGCTGCCAGAGGAAGCCTCTCTGAAGATGACTGATAAGCATAGCTGAATATCATTGGGGATTATTCCATTGACTTTTTGCCCCTGCCAGTTGTGTTTGCTTCCACTCTATACCTCTAGGATGTCTGGACTCCCGTTATTCTCCTTCCAGGCAATGAAGGTCATAGACTCCTTCTCAGACTGTGGGCCTCAGGTTAAATCGAACATTGACTGACCACTCCGTCAAGTTCTGTGATCCCAAGGCCCCAGCACATATTGCGGTCAGACCAGATTGTAGGTGGAGGATTTTATGATGGGGTTGGTGTCCTTATTTCTCTTTTGGTAACCTGCAGAGTACCTTCTTGCACAAAAATGATTTGAACATAGTGTTGAAGGCCCCTTACAGGCACCTTTCTGACTTCTCAACATTCAATGAAATGTCTGGAAGTTATCCTCTGCTATGATAGTTCTGCTATCAGTTTACAGAGAGTGACCTGTGTCATTGAATCATCCGGGTTGTTTAGGGATGTCCTTGCAACACTCTCCATCCTCTGAATCCTGGCAAAAGCTCAACCGAATTCAATCCAGTCCTACCACTGGAAGTCCTGCCTGGCTACAAAAGACAACTAGTTCAGACTCTGTAGCCTCCATTACTAGGAGTCATCACTAGGGTCACCCTCAAAGATTCCAGGAAGTATCCACTGCCCTAGGTTTCTACATTATCTTATAATTTCCCCACACCCAATTCCAGCTGTCTTTCTCTGCATTCTTTCTCTCCACCCCATACATAATCCTTCCCTCTCTTATCCCCATCTTTCCCCAGTATACCCCTAAAATTATTCTAAAGAACCTGTGTTCAAGGTGAAAGACACATTCAGTGTGGTTGACGGCCAATAGGAAAATCTTACAACGAGACAAATCATGACATTGCATCAACATAAGGAAAAACATCCTAAAAACTCTCAAAGAGAAAGAACTGGGGTTAGTCTTCCATTTTTTGATTCCAGAAGGCACCCAATTCATGAAAAATTACACTCTTAAAATTAAGTTTTATTTGTTACTATGCTATAATGCACATGTAAATGCAATATCAAAATCATTTCAGATAATATCTTAATAATACTGTATTTAAAGCAAGATTCATAATTTTCCCTAAATCAAGTTAATTAGAAAAGATTTTGAAATAAGATATGGATGACAATTTGAGGGTGATATTCTGTCTTAATGGAAAGAGAGATATGTAAATAAAATTAGTAGAATGTTCAAAAGTAACTGTATGTTCTGTATGTTTAATGAGTTGAGATGATGACAAGAAAGCTCTGAACAAGAATAAGTATCACAAAATATCTTTTAGAAATGTAAATAGAAGAAAGAGGTGTAAATGTAAAATACTAGAATATAAAGAAATAACAGAAGAGCGTGGTCAACCTAGGGGCTGGGGTCCTATGCTGACTTTGCTCCATTTTGCGCTGCTTTAGTAGAACATCCCCAACTGAGTATTCTCTGATGAGTAGGAACTTAATTTTCTGTTTTATGGACAAAGGTGTTCAAAGTCAAAGCCCCAAAACTTAATGAGAATTTCCTTTCAACATAGTTTTGTTAGACAGTTACAACTTATCTCTTTGTACATTACTGATGGCTTATGCCCAGTGGAAAGTATAAACTGTCTAACTTCACCATCTACACATAGTATGTATACCATTGTACTTTCATGTAATAGAAGCACTAGGCAAGTTTCTTTAGATATATCACTCTTAAATGAGAGTCCCATAATCCTGACCTTCATCTCACCAGAAACAAACTTTCTGAGAAGATCATTACAAAATTAAGGGTAAATACCGATCTTCAGTAAGACCTGGTGCTGTGTCATTTTGTCTCTAACTCTTACGATGAGCATACAAAAATACTGCCGGGACCTAGAGTGCTTTCCAGATTGAAATAGAAATCTGAATACTGAATCCATTTTGAAATTTTATTATACTTTAAAATATGTATCTTCATTTATACTGTATGGAAAATATTAGGATACAGAAAAATAACTCTCAGGGAAATGGACCCAGGCATCTGGTGGATTTTTGATTAACAATAGTTTTCTTACATTACCACGTGTGTTAAAGTATCCTTCTTCTTTACATTCAAGTAAAGATTTCATCTTTGTTGAGCACAGACATTCTAATTTGACATTTCTTTAAACCTCTGATCTTTGTGTTCCTTTTATTTCATTATTGTTAGAATTGGAGATGGTATTTTAAACTTGCTTATTTCCCACAAGAACTTCATGAAACTTAATTCTGTCTCTGATTTTGACCAATATTAATGACCTGAGTACATAGGAATGCTTGACCTGAAAACTTTAAGGTTAATCTTGCACATGAGAACTACCATTCATGGAAAAATGCATGCTTTTTCTTGAAAACAATTCTAGGAAATATATTGCTATATAGATTGGGTTATATCAATCTTGCATAGTATTGAATGTCTGTTATATTCATTGCATTGTCCAAATTTAGATTATGAGTAATAGAGTCATGCAAAGTTTACTAACAGGAAGAAGTAATTGTTTAGACAGTGTTCCTCCTCATTGTGTCCAAATATTTCACACATAGTTACAAAATGTATTGGAATAAAGAATGGTTTGTCTTGAAAACATCTGTAAAATGCTAAAACACGAAAAATTGGTTTTACAGTAAGAGTATTTATTGTTTTAGAATTGTTATATGTAATATTTAGCATATTACAATAATATTAGATTTTTCATTTATTTTGTGATGTTATGCAATTTTATGCTGTGTATAATAATTATATTTTAGTAAAAAATTAGGAGTTTATATTAGTACGTAATTGTGTTCATAAATTGTTAGCAGACTTTTATGTAGCCATGAATACAGATCTTCAACCAGGAGGTCATAGAATTTAAAGTGAATTGGAAATAGAAACACTATCCCAGAATACCATTAAACCTCTTTATCTTTCACTAAGCATGCCACTCGTATTAAAAAAAAAGATGAAAATATATAATTATTCTAAAAGCTGGTAACAGAAAATAATTTTGCAATACGTTACAAATACACAAGATGTAAGCAAAATGACTGATGTAAAATGAGTTTAGAAATTCAGATAAATTCCAAAGGTCATTTCAAATGTCACCCCCACAAAATAAATGATTGCGATATTAAAATTATCAAACAAAGATAAGCCGTTTCTTATCATGCTCCACAAACCAAAGTTGTGAATTTAAAAATGGATTTAAAGGGAAGGCTTCAACAGAAAAACAGACATTATCCAAGAAAATCAGGTGCCAGCTGGAAACCAGAGAAATAAAAATGCAACATCTGAAATAAAAGATCGCTTGCCTAGGCACAATTACAGACACAAAACCAAAAGCTGTGGATTTAGGAAAAATAGCAGACCCTTTTCAACTTTGAGGATAGGAGAAGAATGAACAAATAATCAGAGTGCACCAGTGACAGAATACCAGCAGAGCGGACAGGAAGAGTTCTAGAAGGAGAAACCCAAGTGACTGAAATAGAAAGAGTTGAAGCATTTAGTCCAAAAAAGATATTTGACAAAGTTTTAATCGTTCTCCTGTCTTTACGTAAGCATATATATCATTATATTTATCTTCTTAGTATTGAAATTTTTACTGGACCAAAGAGAGGATGCTTTCTCAGGCTGGCTTGCATGCGTGGTAGCTTGGAGTCTGGTAGAGATTCTAATGACTTGGGCCACTTCCTTGTTATGGCCTTGATTGTTTCCTTCTGATTTAATACCCTCCCACTGAAATGAGAAACGTTAACATCAGTGCTTGAAAATTTCTAAGAAGAAGATAAAGACAATGACCTCGCAGCACTTTGATGTGGAAGGTGGAGAAAGGAGGAAAGATGAAAGTCATCTGTGTCTGAACTGCAAAACAGTTGATGTGCAACAGTGGCAGAGAGACACACGTGGGAGAGCTGTCACCAACAGCTGTAACTTCACTACTGAAACTGTGTGTGTCTCCTAACACCAAACCTAAGCAGAGTTCACATAGAAAAACCCCAATCACACTAGGAAAGACAACCTCTCTCAGGCCTAAACAGTCGCTTCAGCTTTCTTTGTTATCCTTGGAGTAACAATATGGTAACATATTTGTCTGTTTCTTATTATCTTAAGTAATACCTTGAGTTTTCTAAGTAGGTATTTGTGAATTTCTCTCATTTTATGAAAGGATAATGAATGAGTGGCATAAAGAATTTATTCAAAAAATTCTAATTTTTCTTCTTGAATGACTTGCTCTTTCTTATCTAAAATGTCAATAACTTTTCTTTTGTTGTTATTGCTTTTACTTCAGTATAAGTGATTTGTTTGGAGAGCCTCTGTGTTGTTAGAATTAAATATATAAATAAAGTTATACATTTGTTTAAAATCTAATTTACTTGTTTGAATATTAAAATACAATTCTTGGCTTCAATTTTGTGATTTTTTTATAAAATAAAAATATGAGTTCAAAGATAAAAAGGTATGTCAATGTTGAAGTGACAGAAGAATGTTTCTCCTAGTTTTTTCTAGGGCACACAGGGCAAGGCTCAGCTTTTATTCAGTCCTCCAGCACATGGAAGGAAACTAATATTTCTAAAGTTCGAGATAAGATATTCCTAAATTTTTAACAGAAAATATAAGCTATAAAACCAATGATCACACTGTTGTCTGTGTTGTAGAGATCCTGAAGCTTTAAGTCTGTAGGTCAGGTCCCTTCACCTGCTCCAGCAGATCCTAGATGGGATGGATGGTGGGGCGAGCCAAGTTGTATCCTTGGATCTAGGTCTGGACAGCTGTCGGGTTGGTCTGCCAGAAGTGAAAACAGGGACACCCATGCTTACAACTTCAGAGCTGGGTCATCCATACCTGTGCCAGCAGCGTAACCAGGAGGAGCCCTAGCAAGGGTCCAGCATCTATAGGATAGTAGAAACCTGAGGCCTCAAGCCAGACAAATGACTCCTTGCAATGAACACTTGCAAGTAAAGATAAATGGACAAAGGGGTTCACAGTGTGACTCACTGCATCATACTGTAACTTCCATGAGAATATTTTTAAATTTTTCTCTTTTTTCTTATTTTTTTTTTTTGGGTGGTATGGGGGGATGGTGGAATAAATGGGATCAAGTCCATGACCTAAAAGACACAATAAATAAAAAATAATTTTTCTTTATTTTTGACCATTTAAAAAATTCTGCATTCATTTTGTAATAATTAAATTTTAATTAAAAGAGTGTTTCAAACTTGCTTTGCTTTTGCTATGACTGACTTGTCTTCCTGGATTACATATTGTTGAGGGAGCGAACTCAGCAACGGTATATGTTAGTTGCCCTCTGACCTCCATACATGCACCATAGGTCTGCAGAAGAATGCACCCATGCATGCACACCTACTCCCAATAAAAATATGAATAAGTAAGTAACCAGAAATGTATTATCTCCCCAGAACTCTTGAAATCTGTTTTCAAATTTCTGTATCAAATAGCAAGTCAAGGCTATGTGTTTGTTTATAACCCTGTGTTCAGAAAATGTGTGAAAAATTTTAAAACTGTTTGCCTTAATTTAGCTTTCCATAATTTCAGATTTATTTGGAAAAATTATAATTTGGAGCCTGGTATTGCTGAGTTAGTTTTCACCTTGAAAATTCATGTTTAACTCATTTAAATGAATGAATAAGTCCACTCAAAATGCTAATTCTGTAAGCCAGGGTTCTTCATGGTTGAAATTTTGTTTTGATATCTTAAATTACAAGACAATGTGTCACAAATCATAAGAATGTAGCTTACTTCTGAAAAGGAGATGATGTCACCACAGCCAACCTCAATTCTCTGTGTGTGTGTGTGTGTGTGTGTGTGTGTGCAATATGTCTATGTGCACATGCATGTGTGAATAATGCACATGTACACATGAGTACATATGAATATCGATGTCAAAAACTGACGTCGGATACTTTCTTCAATTGCTGTCCACCCCAGTGTTTGAGACAGTATTTACCACTAAATATGGAGATCACCTATTTGTCTAAACTGGCTGGCAACCAAGCCCCAGGAATCCTGTTGTGCCTTCTCTCCTACATTGAAATTGCATGCATTTTTTTGCATCTTGAGTTATAGGGCTTGCTCAACCATGATGTTACCAGCAAAGCCATCTTAATCCCAAATCAATACTTTTAAGGAATTCCTGAAATTGGTATCAGCTCAGTCCTATGACCCTTATGAAACTCACTCTTCCTGATTTCTGATTTGGATGATATTATCTTTGTTCTAAACATCTATAGATAAATTTTCTTCACACAATGCTGCCTTAATAATCATGACTGTGAGTTAACAATTGCATTGCCTTCTATTAATCTTTATAGTTCATCTCTTTATAACATCAGCACACACTACCAGTACTTGATGTACTGATAATGAACAAAGAAGATCTCTGTAACATATTTTATTGCTTAACATAATTTCTTAATATAATAGTGTTTTTATGATATTAAAAAGGCTTTTTCTTTAGTAGTAGTATATCAATACCTCTAATAAAATGGGCAGATTTAGGGCTGTGAAGACAGTTCAGTTGGTAGGGGCTTGCCTTGCAAACATGAATACTGGAGTTCAAATTTAGGAAACCACGTTTAAAAACTGGGCATGATAAAAAGCATTTTTAATGCCACAATTGTAGGGAAAGAAGAGGCAAAGGAGACATCTGCAACTTGGTGGCTACACAATTTAGTTTATTTAGTGACCCTCCAGACAACGAGAGACCCTGTTTCAAAAAAATATGTGTTGGGAGGTACCTGAAGAATGATACCCAAGGTAGTCCTCTGCCTTCCATGCACAGATGTGTACATTTCCCCCTCCCCTCAAAGACAATGTTTAGCTGAGCCACATTTACTATCTTTGTCACAAGCCACATTTATTATCTTTGGCATAAAGCACAGAACTTAAAATAATCATCACTAAGTTTCAAACTTCTGTCAATAGATTTTTGTAACTTTTGAAATTTCCCTGATGATAATATGGTGATCAGCAGAGATTTTAGAAATATACTCCATCCTTTTTCCCTCACAGACCTTTCTGAGCATCCTACATCTGCTTTGTCCTCCATGCACTGTTTAATTAATCCACAGTAAGAAAGAGGTATTGCTAGTTTTCCTATGTATTGATAATTTTTATGTGTGGTTATATAACTGCTTTTAAATTTAAAAAGATTTTTTGAGAAGACAAACATTTCCTAAATTCAACTATTTTGACTTTATGATGCAATCCACATGCACACCAGATCTAACAGGCCATAAAAGTCTTCATATGGCTACCTTTTATTTAATAATCCTCATTTCTCCATAACTGAAAAAAATATTTGTTTTATGCATATGTGTATTTTGTCTGTAAATATGTCAGTGCACCACATGATCAGCTAGTTCCTGGTGCTGGGAGATGCTAGTACCAATAGTTGGAATTTTGGAGCTTGAGTTGTGTCCCTCCATGTTGGTGTTCAGAATTAAACCCAGGTCTTATAGGACAGCAGTCAGTGCTATTAACTACTGAGGTATCTTTCCAACCCAACCCTATCATTAATTCTTTTGAGGAGAGATGTGCTCTTACCTTTGTTTTTCAATTTTTCTGATTAAAGAATAATTATGCCACTTTCTTCCCCTCGACCTCCAAATCCTCTCATGTACCTCCACTCTCTTTCAATTCCATTTCCTACTTTTAAAGAGTATTATTTCTACATATAAAAATAAATGTACAAGTACAACTGGGTGAGCTCATTTAGGGCTGATTTTATCTACATTACTTCACGGCTGACCATTTGGTATTGGATATCCAATTAAGGCACACAACCCTGTGGAAAACTAATTCTCCCTCTTAAGGCTGTCACTCATCACTTATAGTTCTTCATACAGGGTTCCAGCTCATGTCTTCTCCTTTCATTTGAGCTGCTGTAGAAGTCAAATAAAAAGTAAAATTAAGAAAAATAATAATACATGAAGCACTGTAATTATTTACAGTGAAAATTAATTGATAGGGTAATAGACAATATACTTCAAATAGTATTTAACAAATAATCTATGCAAAGCTACTTTAGAATGATAGGACATCAACATAGAGATTAGGATTGGCTATATTATTTCATAGCAATATTATGTTTAAACTACATTACAGAGACTAGAGAAATAGCTCTTCATTAACGAGCACTTACAGCAGTGGTGATGCATGCCTTTAATCTCAGTATTCAGGAAGCAGAGGCAGATTTCTGCCATTTAAGGCCAGCCTGATCTATAGAGCAAGTTCCAGAGTTCCAACGGCAGTCAGAGCTACAGTGAGTAACTTGTCTTGAAAACAAGCAAACAAACAAAAGCAAAACAGATAAACGATTACTTGCAGAGGACATGGGTTTGCATCTGAGCGCCCACATGACAGCTTATAACTATATAGCCTGTAACTATATAATCTGTGTCTCCAGTTTCAGGGTTCTAAATTCCTTTTCTCAGCAAGCATCTTCAGACATGTAGTACACATACAGAGGCTCAAGTACAGAAGTATACACATATAATAAAAAACTTTAAACTTCACTGTCCTTGAGTAGATTTTTAAAGTAAAATAATACTTTCAATAAGATTTTGAAATAAAGTCTCAGCAAGAAACTTGGAGGCCTGCTCTTTCCTGAAGTGAGTAAATCCGGGGGAGATGGGAGTTTGGGGAGTGTGAAGAGTGAGGAGAGCAGAACCTATAGCCAAGATGTATTGTAAGAGAGAAGAATCAATTTTTAACTCAAAAAGAATTGCATACATAGTTGTATGTTATGCTTATATCATTTTATGTAGCATATTTATTATTAAAATTAGACCATCATTTGATACAGTTTGTCAAGAGTTGACTATAAATATTCATTTGTTCCTTTTTCTCTCTAAGGGCCATTTAAAAGAATAATAATAAAACTTCATGCTTTCCTTTCATATCCTGTCTTTAATACAAACACTTTATCTTTCTTCTAGTCCAGTGTACATTAACACATCAATAGGATAGTTTGGTTTATTTTCCATCTTAATATGATTAATGGAACTCTGTTTATATATTTTTCTATTGCTGTTTCTAACTCTTCTGCTTGCCAATTGTGCTGTGTTTGAAGTCAGCATATCCTCCATCTGCCCTTATGTTTAGTATTCATGGCCCAGCTGTACTAATTCTATTAATTGCATACTTTTAGTGAACTTCATTACTTATTCTGTTTTAAAAAAGCATAAAATACGTATAAGAAATCATCCTAGTTTCAACATTTTTAGAGTTAATCTTAAAAATAGAACATTTGCACTTTTAGTCCTCTTTGAATTATAGTACTTAAATGAATCCAACAAAGCATTTTATTCAATGAGTATCCTAGAAATTGGATTATTTTTTAAAAGACTCATCCCCTTTAGAAATAGTACATTAATGACAATTTTGAACTGGAATTTATAGATTTTGGCAAAAGCATGGAGGAGAATGTTAGCTAAGTATTTCAGTTCACAACCTGCCTCTTATTCTCCCTAATGACATTGCACATGGAAGTGAATCTCCTAACTTTCAATTTTCTACTCTAGGTGTATGTGTCCTGGGATAATTTGAGTGTAATAGGTCCCCATCATCTCATAGAAAGTGGCAGTATGAGGTGGTGTGGCTTTGTTGGAGTAGATATGGCCTTTGTAGAGAAAGTGTGTCAGTATGAGGGTTGCTTTGAAGTGTCCTATGTCTAGGATGCTGCCCAGTGTCTCAGTCCATCCACTGTTGCCTGCAAGATATAGAACTCACAGGTATCTCTACAGCACTGGGTCTGTCTATGCACCACACACTCTCCCCATGGCACTAATGGACTGGACCTCTGAACTGTAAGCAAACCATCACAATTAAATGTTTCCCTTTATAAGAGTTGTTGTGGTCATGGTGTATTTTCACAACAGTTGAAAATCTAGCAAAGGCAGAAGCTGATATCAGGGAATTGTATACTGTTGTGATAGGCTGGGCCATATTTTTCTTTGGAGTAATACAAACTTTGGTACTTTGGGTTAGGAAAGCAGGGGACCAGTTTGAGCACTGTTTCATGGGCAATACTGGTAGGAGCATGGAAGACCGTGGTGGTGAGTGTGATTTGTTGAAGGGTATGGGGATACCTCAAAAAGTTATAGGGAAGGAGTCTTTTAGTGTGTTGCCTAGAGATACTCCTTGGGATATTTGGATTAAGAATGTGACTGCATTGTTCTTTGTCTGAAGAGTCTGCCTGAGGCTAAAGTGAAGAGCTTTGGATCAATTCAATTGACAGAGGAAATCTCAAAACAGCCTAGGGTAAACTCTGAAGTGTGGTTATTAGTGGTCAATCTAATGAAGATGCAAAATGAAAAGGAGCACCAAAAAGTGGAATGGAACTAAGTTCTTGGCTTAAGGAGATAAACAAATTAGGAAATGCAATAAATGAAGTGGTGACTTCAGAGCAAAATCCCACCCAACTAACTATCTACTTACAAGGAGGAACTGAAGGAAAGCTTAGAATTGAGTATGTGGTGCATGCCCTGATTTCTAGCACTGGAGGGCAGAGGATACTTGAGTTTGAGGACAGTGTGGCCCAGGGATTTAATTTCAGGACAGCCAAGCATAGGCAAAAAGCTTGTGAAGATGTTGCTTAACTAGGGGTCATTCTCAACTAACAACAGAACTTGGCAACTTCAGCCATGTGGTTCTGGCTTTCAAGTGAAAGGTAGAAGAAATGACCTACAAAATTTCTCCCCATGAAATAGAATAGACCCTGAGATCAGGTATATGTAAGGGCTATCTATGAATGAAGGCCTAGAGAGGCCATTTTATGACTTTTTCTGATTATTTTACAGGGATAACAACTAAAATATTCCCTTGAGTCTCAATAAAGACTTTCAACTGTTGACATTATTGGGTACTTTAGAGATGGAGTCAATTCATTTTCATTATGAGATGAACAAAAGACAAAAGGAGTCAGGGTTGTATGTTACCATTTAAAGTATAGATGTTGTATAAGTTACAAAGAACAGATTGTAACACTTAATTTTGACTATCAACTTGAGTAAATTTGGAGCCACTTAAGTGGCATTCCCCTGGAGATATCTGTGAGAAAATTGCCAGAGAGATTTAACTAAGAGCCCCTGGGAATGTGAGAAGCACCATCCCTGGAGCAAGGTCCTAAGATGAATAAAAAGGAGAGAAAGGAGAAATCAAGGTGAACAGTAGTATTCTTCTTCCTCTGTTTATTTATGGCAGGTGTAATGCAACCTTATTCTTCCACCTCTATGTCTTTCCCACCATGAAGGACTGTTTTTCTTTTAAACTATTTGTCAAGATAAATATTTCTTTCCTTAAGTAGACTTTGTCGCATAGTTTGTCAGGGAAATGAATAAGATAACTATAAAATTTACCAAGCATTTTCTTAAAATTAAGATCAGCAAACAAACTGATTGATTCAACAGTGTAAGACAGTTAAGTAAGAATTTATTTAAATAATGAAGGGGAGGTATACAAGTCAGCTGCACAACTGCATGCTGTATTGTTTATTCCCTTCTAAAGTATGCAATAGATGTTCTTACCAACAGACAGCCCCTGTTGACAGCTAAGGGTATTAGAATTGCATGTCACTTTAAACTGCCTACTCATCGGTCCCTACTAGAAATGAAAACGATACTTGATTATTATCTTCTCCTGCTGGTGACAATTAAGAGTTTGCCCCAAACAATAGTCCAATTTCTGGTGCTAGATGTTAATTGTTCATATGAGAATTAGAAGATGCCAGAATTCTCATGTTCCCTGCCTGTACTCTGCCAATGAAAGGACAGACAAATCACTAAATTGTGGCCAGTGAAAGATCACAGAATGTGCTTTAATAGTTTCTTTCTTAGTCAAAGCAGTGTTCAAGCGGGAAGATTACTTTTCCGACATTCTGTTTTGATATTACAACCTGAAGCTGTGCCAGTCAGCTTTTCTCAGGCTCTTAAGACATGTAAAAAGAACAAAAGTTAATTCTAGGGAAATTATCACAGACCTATGGTGGCCTTGAAGACCTTTCTGTCTGTAATGGTTGTTTTAAGAGGAAACCTTTGAAAGCCATTTTAGACTCAGTCTTTGTTAGTTAGCATCCTGACTGATAAGTAATTTGGAAATGGGAAGTTGGTTAATGTAATTAAGAGATCCTAAAATAAAGAACGGGCAGAGTAGGGGACATAAAATTGAGAAACTTAACTAATCCAGGCTGCAAAAGTTGAGGAGCTTAATGGAGCAGCAACCTTTTGATTAGTTTCCTGATATATCTTAGGTTACTAAATAGCCCTTGAATTTGCAGCATTATAGAAAATAAGAGAAAAACGGAGAATATTGCTATTTTCTAACTGTTTCTTTCAGTTTCCTGTTGTTGAGACAAGAGTGAACCCTTGTTTAAGGCACCCGGTCTAAGGAAGAAAGAGGAAAATGACTATTTGAAGGGAAGCACTTCCTACCTCTTACCATAACTTTCGGTGTTCTAGTCGTCTGAGTCTCCTCACAGGACCATAAAATAACTGATTCAGCCTCTATGTGGTTATGGTGCACCCCCTATTTGGGGGCTCAAAACAGTGATTTAAACTTGATGACTTTCTAGGGATTCCTCAAAATGCATCCATTTTTTTGAAGTGAAATGATACCAAATTTTTCAGTGTCAAAATGAGCTTTTGTGGGGTTCAGCTACCCTTGGACATTACGCTGTGTTACTCAATCTAAAGGTCAGAAACACAGCCATGAGAGAATCATTTTAATGAAATTACAACAATAAAAACCTATAAGTCATTCTTCAGATTACAAGAGCAAAGGTCACCTATCTGTCGAAGAACTCTGAGCTGTTGCACACGAAGGTCGCCTCAGAAGACAATGCATCACATCCTCACTAATTTAATTTGGGGCTATATAATTGCCTTTGGCCAATGAGATGTAAGAAAATCTAGATTGTATCCATCTATACATATTCATTAAATGCCTTCTTCTAGTCTACCTCCCGTTCACACAGTTGGGCTCCATCTAGGATGCTGAGGTGGCCAACACACTCAGAGAAGGGTGCTTGAGCCACTATAGCAAGGGTCACCCACAGAGCCTGTCAGTCCACCTTTACCTGTGCTAATGTGCTGAGAGTGGAAAGAGCCGTCTGTTTTATTGAGCCAGTAACATGAAAGTTTTCTGCTCTAACAGCTGACACTTTTAAATTCAATACTATGCAAAGGCTTTGATTGACTTTATGTATCCTTCTATTGAAGTAAAATCATTTCTTCTCTTCACATTGATAGGGTCACTTCTCTTCCAAAATGTTTGTGAATTTCAAAATCCACCCATTATTTCCACATTGTTTTATTCCGTAGTCTTACTAAATTTAGATAGCCTTTTCTTTTTGCCACTTGGAACCAGATTTACATCTCTACTCACCACATTAATTCACTTGTTAAAATAAAACTATGTGTTTTCTCGTTCAGTCCCAGTCCAACTGGCCTTGGTAAACTCTCATTAGATCCGTCCCCTTGTATCAGTGGGTGATCGCACCCCTCACAGTCCTGATTTCCTTTTTCATTTTCTTCGTCCTTCTGCTCCTCATTTGGACCTTGGGGGGCTTAGTCCGGTGCTCCAATGTGGGTCTCCGTCTGTATCGCCATCCATCATCGGATGAAGGTTCTCTCTGATCTTGCCTTCTTTGCTCACGTTCTCTTTCCTTCTGCTTCTCGTTTGGACCTAGGGAGTTAAGTCCAGTGTTCCGATGTGGGTCTCTGTCTCTATCTCCATCCATCGCCAGATGAAGATTCTATGGTAATAAGCAAAATATTCATCAGTATGGTTATGGGCCAAGGCCGTTTCAGTCACCCTCTCCTCTGTCCAGAGAACAATCAGATTCTCTGAATGTGGCCGGATTCTCTGAATGTGGCTGGCCCGGAGTCTTTCTGAAAAGCCATTGACAATGGCACTGGGATTTGTTTCCTCTGCATATACTGGATTTTGCGGATCCAGTCTGTTTGGATACTCACCTTCCTGGATCTGGAGGGAGGGGGGAGGAACTTGAACTTCCCACAGGGCAGGAAACCCTGACTGCTCTTAGGGATGGAGAGGGAGGCAGAAAGGGAGTGGGGGGAGTGGAAGGGTGGTGGGAGGAGGGGCGGAAATGGAAACTTTTATAATTTAATAAAATTACTTAAAAAAAACTATGTGTTTTCTGTAATCTTGGGTAATTTTACTGGCAAAAACTTTTTAACGTTTGAACTATCAGTTCAAGAAGTGCCTTCTTTACTATGAAGTCAACAACTTATTTGCAAGCATTAGTTTAACTTTTTTAAAAAGTCCAATGGCCTCTCTTGCTTTCAAGGACACCTGTGTCTAACTCTTAAGCACAGCCTTGTTCCCACCACCTGTTCCTTATGTGGTTCTTCCTTCCTTTTCTCCCACGTTCCATTCCCTGATACACTGTGGATCTTTTACATTTCTATTAAAATGTTCCTTTTGCTCCACCTTTAATCATTTGAGAGTACTAATTGTCTTCATAATACAACATTTATTACAATATAGTTATTTAAAAGTGTATTCACCTTGTGAGCATAATATATAATACCATTTAAACATGTTTTTGTTTTTACTGCAATTTTATATTTATCTTTATATTTCCCCTTTTACCTGAAGGAAATTCACTTATCTTTCTAACTCATATTTTCCAAGACGATACTCAATCACCTAAACCAGAAATCAATAAGCAATAATTTCTTTTTTGGGGGGGGACTAAGGGGCTAGAAGATGTTTTTATAAGACAGGCTCTATGCAATCTAGGCTGTCTAGGAGCTTGTTAAGAAGTCTAGGTTTTCTTCACACCTTCATTCTTCCTGTTTCAGCTTCCTCAGTATTGAGATTGCAGGTATACACCACAATCCTGGCCTTACTGGTTTTTTTTGTTTATTTTATCCTGTTTTTCTGAAATAGCTGGTGCTTGATTCCCAGGTGACAAGGAGTCAAACAAGAGTGGCGTCATGGTTATGATGGCAGAGCATTCTAGATGACTTTTCAGCTACACAAAGGTTATGCACTGTAATAGACATAAAAATAAAAGGGAAAATTAGTAAATTACAATGAACTAAAAGAATAAAATAGCCTTTTAGTTTAAAGAATATTGAAATTATATAAGCCCAAGTCATAGAAGGGCTACTAGCATTTTTTTTTTTAATACAGTAGATGGGAACAAGTGTAAAAATATCCTGACAGAGCCTTGCTCTAGTTCTCTATTGGATGCTTATGCACTCTGGCATGAAGTTACCATTAATTGCTTGAGGGCGCTATAACCTTGTTATTGAGTTTATTGAAAAGTGTTTGAGAAATGCCTATCCAACTTTAGTGAGCTGAGTAGGTTAAATAAAGCTTAAACAACGCTTTTTCCATCTCAAGCATCTAAGTTACTCGGCAGTTTTTGGGATCAGAGTGAGACCCCAGAGAAAAGAGTCAACAAAATCAAGCCATAAAATCAGGAAGGCATTGAAAGTTTAGATTCAGTGCGAGACACAGGGAAAATAGAAAGCAGGCCTTTAAAATGAATACTTTCTGCTACGATGCAAAACCAATTTACAAACATTTTGTTGAAATTGCAGAAGAGGGATATTGTGAGATATGAAGAAAAAAAATTTCTCAAATTAGTATACTTGGGTGTCTGTTAAGATTATTGGTGCTCTATGGTTAATCTGATGCCTTATTCCTTGTAAAGACCCTCGAGTATTTGCAGGTCATTTACAGGTGCATCTGCACATGCTCACTAAGTCTGCTTATGAACTACCTATCCCAAAACTAGTGTGATATACCATCACTGGTGAGGATCGAGAGTTCAGTCTGAAGTGCATGATGCCAAATTTGCATGATCTTTTCATCATAAGATTCTTTCCTTGAACAAGAGTCCTATAACTCTCTACCATCTGGAAAAAAGGAATTCTACCTACAGAATATTTGTAAAAATATCAAGTTCTGTTTTATTTCTTTGCTCTTTTTGCTCTACTATTTCCAAGCACATAGCTTATATATATAATAAGTTCAGTTATTTTCAAATTTATTTGTTTTCATCATTATTTAATTTAAATTATATGTTTTATTTTTTTGTTAACCCATGAGTATTCTGCTTCCTGAAATTATTGACTCTTTTTTTTTTTTGACTAAACTTTTTGCTTCTCTTTCAAATCAAGTTCAAACTTTACTTCACATCTGGGGACACATTATTAAATGAATATTATAAGTGATATATTTATTTTTACTACCGTATTTTCTAATTGATATTTTCAAGTCAGTACTTTACCAGTGGTAATAAATAATATTTTAATAAAGAAACTTATCACATATACAGCTACATATTCATTATTGTTAGATATATATTATTAAATCTAAATATTTAAAGATATCTTTTTTACATATTTATATTTCCTTTTCTCTTTACATATGAACTTGTAATTCTGGACTAGTTCTAAATAAATGTATAAAGTGAATCTGGAATATCTTATGGAAATCAGTAAAAACTAAAGAAATGTATATAATCAAATATAGCCTAAAATATTTATTTTAAATTATTCTATTAATTCTATAATTTTTAAAAATCAAATTCCTAAAAATTTGAAACCATGCCTCTTTGGTTAAAAACAAAATGCTTTTGTTTTATTTTCATGTTTCATGTTAAATGTAAATCAGATGTGGATGACTTGTACATGCATGCTCTGAATGAAGAGTTTAAATTTTTCTATTCAATTTTATTCATCTCTTTCTGTCTATTCTTGACTCAATAATTTCAACTGTTTGATTATCAGACTTTTTCTATTTGAAAACTTTCTGTTAAAAACTCTAGAAAATTTTTAGGATAGTTATACTTTGCAACTACAGAATGTCTACGAAGTTTTTTTTATAGTTTCTTTTGGTTGGTATTTATAATTTTATTTTTGTTCCTAATTCTTTTCTTCTAGATCAATGAATAAGCCTAATATAATGATTTTGAAGGTTTTTCTTCTTCCTACATCTGGTATATACACTTCTAAGATGACTTCTATCCATTTACTCTGCTTGCTTCAATGTTCCTAATTTCTCCATTTTACATAAAATTTCCATTTGTATGCCTTGTCATTTTTTTAAACTTGCTATTTAAATCTATGTGGCATTGTCTCCAAAGATCAAATGCCCTGCCTTCCCCAGGATTTGCTGCCTTGTTTTATTATTGTAATAATCTATTGATTAATGCCTTTCCAAATTCAAAAAGACTGAAAACTTTGTCACACGTAATGGTGGCATCTCTGCCTCCTAGCTGTGCTTTTTATAAGTCATTGAATATTGTATGCTAGCAAAAAAAGAAAAGCAAAGAAAGAAACAACAACAGAACAACAGAACCTTTTCCTAGTGTTTACGTTGACTTTCTTCTAGTCACTCCAAAATGTGAGCAACTTTACATGGAGTCAAAGGACTAACCTAAAACGGAAGACTGCTAGAGATGAATCGTGGTGTACATAAGATTCCCTGGTAGTCACGGTGCACTGCATATATTACAATATTCGAAACTGTCTGAAATAACTAACAAATTAAAAGTTCCACCTTTTAGCTCCTAAGTTTGCTCAGAACATAATTCTTCTGCTTGAGCACCCTAGCTCTAGGGCTATGGATACCTTACAAGAATGTTTCAACAGAAACAAACCAGAACTTTTTAAAATTTTTGCTCCAAGGAATTGGAATACTTATTATTGCTTTATTTAACTTATTTTTTAAATTTTTTTCTCTTGTATCTTAAAATTCTGACTTGGTTTACAGTGAAGAGAAATTCCCAATATTTAGGTAGAGTGGGAAAGAGGCAGGCCTCTTTGGTAGCACCATTTAAAGTTAATGAATACTATGAGTTACCAGTAGCTCTGTTTTCCTCATCAAGAGTGAGCAGGAATGAGGGTTTTTCATCTAGACAGGTCTGCTAGAAAGAAAATTAACAGAGAAACAAGAAAACTAACAGACGTTATGACTCAAATGGACTTAATAGATGTCTACAGAATAGTTCACCCTAACACAAAAGAATATACCTTCTTCTCAGTAACTCATGGAACCTCCTTAAAAACCGATCACACACTCAGTCATAAAGCATATCTTGACAGATACAAAGTAATTGGAATAAACCCCTTGTATCTTATAGGACCACCATCGGCTAAAGTTAGAGTTGGACAACAACACACACTCCAGAAAGCCTACAAACTCAGGGACACTGAAAACAGTCAACTAAATCACCGATGGGTCAAGAAGGAAATAAGAAAAGAAATTCAATGCTTCCTAGAATTCAATGATATTGAATGCACAACAAATCGAAACATATGGGACACAATGAAAACAGTGCTAAGAGGAAAGTTCACAGCACTAGGTGCCTACATAAAGAATTTAGAGAACTCTCACACAAGCAAATTCACTGGACACCTGAAAACTCTAGAACAAAACGAAGTAAACTTAACCAGGAGGAGTAGACGGCAGTAAGTAATCAAACTTAGGGCTAAATTCAATAAAATTGAAGCAAAGAGAACAAAACAAAGTATCAATGAAACAAAGAGCTGATTGTTTGAGAAAATCAACAAGATAGACAAACCCTTATCTAAACTAACCAAAAGGCAGAGGCAGAACTTTCAAAGTGACAAAATCAGAAATAAAAATAGGATAGCAACAGACTCTGACAAAATACATAGAATCAAGTTGCTTCAAAAGCCTCTACTCCAAAAATATGGAAAATCTAAAAGAAATGGACAATTTCCTTGGTAGGTACTACATATCAAAATTAAATCAAGACCAGATAAACAATTTTAACAGATTCCCCGAGAAGATAGAAACAGTCATTAAAAGTCTCCCAACCAAAAAAAGCCCAGGACCAGATGGCTTCAGTGTAGAGTTCTACCAGAATTTCAAAGCAGAGCTAATACCAATACTCCTCAAACTGTTCCACAAATAGATAGAGTATAAATACTGCCTCGATGTGATATGTCAGACTTCGTTAACTCCTCATGGGAACCCTTACTAACTCTGAAGAGTGGTTGGAGGGTGGGGTGGGGGAAAGGTGGGGCGGGCGGCAGAAGGGGAGGGAGTGCGACTAGGATGGGTATGTAAAATGAGAAAAGATTGTTTAAAAAATAAATTAATTAATAATAAAAATCCATAAAATAAACAACTCAAAGTTCCTAAAATTGACCAGGTTCTCTCAATCACTCCCTTTCCAAGAACATATGAACAGAAAGGGCTGCTGAGAGGCACTCTGATAAACTGAGTGTTTATCTCAGTTTTATCACTGTTTTTCTCAGTGTTTATCTGAGTGTTTATTCTAAGAAGCAGAGACTGGCTGAGCTGCCTGGAAGAAGCTCAGATCCAATGAACCCCCTGAGAATAATGTTCTCCAACATGTTCAGCTGACTGAAGGCTGAATAGTAAGTGTCAAGTTCATAGGATTCATGAGCTATCACATTTGGTGATGCAGCTGTCTTTGAGTCATTTCTGTAAAGAACACCCCACCAATATTTCATAAGCAACCCCAGGAAAACTCATTGGTTCTCCAAGGTAAATTTTAGTGGTATCCTTATTTTGGTCTGTTGCCCTTTCTCTATCCAGAGTGAGTAGAGGTTTGTTTCTCTTTCCTGAGGATCAGTGTGACATAACAGTAGCTAAGAGAAATTATTTAAGTTAGGGGAATGAAAGGAGATATAATTATTTCTTGTAGTTTCCCTTTGAGCATGATGATCAGCCCACAGGGGTCTCCTCGGGAACTCAGAAATAAGTTTCAGCCATTGGAATAGTGCAAAACAAAGTCAAAGACCTGGGTTCCTGATAGATTATAATCAAGTACATCCCTAGGTGATGTGGTATTTCAAAGAGAATAATAAGTTCCTATGTTGTCTCAGGAAATACAGCCTAGGCTGCTCTTGTTTTGAAGTGAGATAACAACTCTTAAGGGTAGAGAATGTGACTTAGGTTGCAGGACAAGTAAGTAGAAAAGTATAAAGTGTGCCCTTCTCTTTACAGACAGAAGACACAAGCTCTTTGAACTCAATGGGGAAAGAGATGTGCAAATGGTTGCCTAGCTTGTCTTAGGCAGCAGACATATTCTCTATGGAGAACTGATCGATGATACATGAGCATGTACATAAAGAAACATAAGGTTGCTGTCTGTGCGGGATACTTCTTGGTACTTTCAGCAGTTTCATCAATGAAGAAACTTATAATATGTGCAACTTATATGACATGCAAGCAGTGATGTTAAATAACCCACCTCAAGTTCGCTTTAGCCTTCAGAAGAGGTAAATAACTGGAACCGAAGCTTTTTTAGAGACCTTGCATTACTGTTTCCCTGTCAGAAAATGAGAGGCAAGCTAGCATTAAAGATCGGTGTAAACATGTTTTCTTTCAATTCAAACATAATATTTAAGGTACCTCAAGACTGGATCGAAAAATGAAATATATAAGAGGAAATGAAAATAGTTCTGATAGTATTGGTCTGCATAGAAAGGAAATGGACTTTAGGACCTTCGCAAGTACCACTAGGAACACCTTCTGTTGCCCACATGGTAGATAGCCATGGAGAGACCTTGGAGCAAAGAGAACCACCACAAACAGCTGATCATGAGCCAGTGCAAAAGATGAACAGTGATTCCTGACAGAAGAGCTAGCCACAGAAAGTGTCATCAAGGGATATGGTACTGTCACACTCAGGCTTTTCCCTGTTCCTGCCTACAAGGATTTTATTGTTTCTGCTGGCTTATTATTCCAAATGAAATCTTTATATCATCCTTGCTGTTTCTTTTACATATATTTCAGGCAACAAAGCTACTTTTAAATTAAGTTGCCAGATCATAACAAACTACACCTAGATTTTACTGTGGAGCTCAGCAGCCATAGAAAGTTCCTGAATACTGAGTTAGAGATACAACTATACACACTTCCTTGAAGCTGACATCTCTTTGTACGTAAATTCTCAATGATATATTATTAGTAAAAATACTGAATGGTTAAGTAACTACTTAAAAAATACTCTGGGCCCTGAATACTATTTTTTTCCATTTTACTAAATAGTAAATAGACAGGACAGTGGAAGGTTCATCAGCCCCTTTTGTCCAGAAAGAACTGCAGGTAAGGGTGGTCATTTCAAAAGCAGAAAACAAAAGGACTGAGGTATCAGCCATAGTCTACTAGCTGCTGGCTTGTTTGCTTTGACAAAAGTTATCTTTCAGTTATGGCATTTAGCCTCTGTGCTTACTGTGGCCAAATTAATCCAAGTAATATATTTTCTTCCTTGGGTAAAAGATAGAATGAATGTAGTAATTATATAGAACATCTTTTCTTCTTAGCAAAATTAAAGGAAAGATGGGTGTGATATAACTCACTAGAGACCACAGTACCAGGGAGAGTGAGACAGGAAGCGTGGCTCACGTTCTAGGACAGCTGAGGTTGTACAGTAAGGTCAAGTAAGCTGAGGTTAGAAAGACCCAACTCCAAAATCAATACAAATAGAAAGGAAGATTAATAGCAAGAGAGAGAGACTTATACTTACTCTAAAAAGCTATATACCAAAATTTTCACGTGAAAACCTAATTAAGTACTTACTTTCATCACTTACATATGTTGTTTATGTGAAAAGACATTTTTCATATCACATTATGAAATATTTCATTCATTCATAATCTTTTTTAATTTTAAATTTAGCGAAGTTTATTGTTTCCATTGTAAGGTGACATATCAGCATAAAATTAAATATAATATAGACAATCCCTACTTCAAAATTGTTCCTTAAATAATCTTACAATGACGTGCAACATTTTTGTGATTTTGATGTATATACTTTCAGTTTGTTTGTTCTGAATATATATATACATATATATATATACACACACATATATATGCGTATACATACATACATATTCCCTAATAAGATGGGTAATGTATCTCTTCTTGGCCTTTTGGCTAAGATCACATGTAATAAGTTGGGTAACATTTTTATAATTAAATATATTCTATACATCTTCTAAAACCAATAATAATTTTATATGGTTAGTTCGGGTGTTGATGACTTCTATTTTCAAATACAACATATTTTTTTGAACTGTGTTCCTGCTGTAGAATAGTTAAGCTGCAGTTTTTTGTTTATTTGCTTTGCTTTTTGAGACAGGCTTTCTCTGTACAGCCCTGGCTGTTCTGGAACTCAATCTGTAGACGAGACTGGCCTTGAACTCACAGAGATCACCTGCCTCTGCTTCCTGAGTGCTAGGATAAAAGGTATGCTCCACTACCTCCTGGCTTGTTTCCAATTTTTTAAAATTTATTTTATATTTATTTAAATAAAAAATTTAAATTATTTAAAATTAAAATAAAATTTACTTTATTCCCACAGATGTGTGTGTATGTGTGTATGTGTGTGTGTAACTGTTACATGTGTGCATGCATCATTCATATTCTTATTCAAAGAAATTTTATATTTATCTTTTTAAGCCTCCAATATGCAAAATAAGCACTCCCTTTCCTCAAGATTTAGAAACATAGTAGATAAAATTGATACAATGTTCTTATAGCACTAAATAATAATGCAATTATAGATAGTGATTGTTCTGGAGTGCTGCTCAATTTTTCTGCCTCTGTCATCAAGGTGTCGTTATTCTTAGGGCTTTTAGAGATTAGAGTTTGAATATGGTCAAAGAATTAGAGAGGTCTCCTTGGATTCCAGTCAAAACGACTGATCAGAAGGAACCTGGCTACTCTTTCCCAGTTTCTCTTTCCCTGCAAAGGAGTGCTAACGGTATACCACGAGAAACAGAGAGCTGCAAAAGGCCAGTAGGTTACCAGAAACTGTCCATGCTAAATTCTGATCTTCGCACCTGGAGCCAGGTCCTGGGCATCCTGTTTTACTGATTGTTCATTCTCCTGAATCCCTTATTGTCCACTTACTTCTGCTCCATGATGAGTCATTTGGAGGATTCTGGAGACATTTCTGCAAATTCAGGAAGTTAGCTACTGAGGTTAAGACAGGATAAACAACATGAAGCTGCGACTAATTAGTTCAGAGAAAGTCCAGGAAGGCAGCATGATACACCTTTGTACACCAGAAAGTGCTGATATTCTGGACAGTCTGTGGCCATGAATATTTACTTACTGTTAAGGTTCACAGGAGAGAAAGGATTTTACTGTTGGAAAATAAACTTAGATGAGTATTTCAGGTTTGCATCTTGTAAATATGGTGGATCAGTATTTGAAAAGATTATTCAGTTCAGATACCAAAATTACCAGCAAGTCCTTATTTTTATAACTATTGCCAAGGTCAAGACTGAAATGGACAATTGTTACTCTGTTCCACTATTTCCAAAACATATCCACACACGATGAAACGCAATGTAAAGACAACTAAGTATTTGCTAGAGGATACTAAAACACCAAGAACCTAAAACACTATAGATACTGGTGTTAGGCACAAAAGCTCCAAATGGCTCTTAATCAAATAGTTACAGATGGCTCTTTTTATCTGGAATGATCTTACAGTAATGGATCAAGGGGAAAACTTCAGTTAAGGGAATTTCAATAAAGAAAGAACCCATTCCAAGAAGAGCCCTGGCACAAAAGTCATTCCCAGGAATCTACAAGAATGATGACAGCTGAGACTGGTAGCATTAGCAACTGGCCATCTCCTATGACCAGGCGGTACTTCAAGTGGAGGTAGTGAAGCACCCACCCAGCCACATAACCTTTGACCTGCAGTCTAGCCTGTCTATGGGATGTGCTGGGGTAAGGGGGGGCCTAAAGATTGAGGGAGTGGGCCAGCCAATGACTGGGCCAGCCTGAGACCTGTGTCCTGAGAATGAGCTAACCCCTGACACTACTTAAAGTATGAGGACACAGAAACTGGATGACCAAGAGACGTAGGAGAAAATCAAACATGACTAAAGAAAAAAAAAAAGTCGAAGTAGTGGTGTTTAACAATATTCTACTATACTCATAGACTGGTGCCTAGAACAACTGTAATCAGAGAGAATGAGAGAAACAGAAACAGAGACCTTCAGAAAAATAAGAGGCCCAGCTCTAATAAATCCTTCTGAAGAAAGAGAGGAAAGGTTGTAGGATACAGAGAAGTCAAAGCTATCACAAGAAAACCCACAGAATCGACTAACCTAGGCTCTTAGGAGTTCACAGAGTGCGAACAGACAACCAGGGAGCCTGCATGGTACTGATCTAGGCAGTCTGTATATATAGGACAAATGTATAGCTTGTTCCTTTTGTGGGACTTTTACCAAAGGGAGCAGGTTCTGTCCCAAACACTTTTGTTGGCTTTTGCGACCCTATTCCTCATGCCGCCCAGCTTTAATACAAGTGGAGGTGCTTAGTCTTACTGCAACTTGATAAATCATGTTTTGGTGATATTCATGGGATGCCTGACTCTTCTGAACAGAAAAGGGGGAGGAGTGAATTGGGTCTTGTGCTCCCAAGGGCTATGCCACATATTTAGCGGTGTCTTTGGGAAAATATCATAGAAAACCAAAATGACCCTTACAAGGGCATCGTACAATTGCACTCATGTCTCATGAAACACAGCCTAGGGTTTTATGGAAATCTGACACCTCCTCATCCCCTCACTTGTAGAACTGATTATTTAAAAATGAGGATACCTACTTTAGAGAAAAAAGAAATCAATTCTACCAAGCTAAGTTAAGAAAAGGGATTTTGCTAACAAACCAACATTATGAATCATAAGGAAAATCTAGCTGACAGCAAGAATCTTTCTTCATTTATATGATGAATACATAATGGAAAATGCAATCCATAATGATCATATCATAACTATTTTGACTTAAAGAAATTTATATTTTATTTAAAATATCATCTCAATCCTTGCAACACTCATCCCTTAATGGGATATTTCCATCAAATCCTTCCTTGCATTGCTGAAGGAACCTCACTAAAGAAAAGACAGAAAGAGTGTAGGATGGGAACATCAAGAAAACAAGGTACTTTAAATCAGCATTCTGAAGACTCATGGACTCCCAGACTCTGAAGTGGCATTGACGGAGTCTGAAGGAGTCTGCAGAAGATCCTCTGAATATATTATGGCTTACAGTTTAGTGTTTTTATAGGATTCCTGAGTGTGTGAATGAATGGGTCTCCTATTCTTGTGCCTACTTTAGGGTTATTTTCCTTCTATTGGTTTGTCTTGTTCAACTTTGATGTGATATATTTTCTTTTATCCTATTATACTTTACTATTATCTCTTGGAAGCCTATTTCTTTTGTAATAGGAGTAAAAAAGGAGGTGGGTCTAGTGGGTGGATAAGAGGGGATAAACCGGGAAGAGTAAAGGGAGACGAAAACACGAAAACATAATCAGGCTATATTACATGAGAAGAGAACCTAGTAGCTCCAATAAAAGGAGAAAATATTAACCGCAAAAACCTGCTTTACCCAAATTCTACTTGTTAGACAAACTCATGAAACTACCAATTTAAACTGGCATAACATCTTTTCTTTCTGATTTCAACTCAGAGTGATGCTGAAAGACCATTGCAGCTCCAGAGTTCCATGCCTGATCTATTGGAAATCTTTTACTAGTCACAATGCTGTTCAACATTTTCTTCTGTTCAGTTACCTGCATCAATCTAAAGAATATTTCCCAATAAACTTACTTCCTATTAATATCTGTTTTACACATCTCCTTCTCAGAAATGCTAAATTCGACACCACTTGTTTAGTAAAATAAGTCCATCACATTTCTTCATAAAACTTGTATATACGGACTATGCAATCATCCAAATAAAGCGAGATTTGAACTGGTTCAGAAGGAGAGGGACTTTGAATTGGTTTATCTTAGTTTATGGGAGTTTTCAAGAGTTGTTAAATTCTTGAGACAAGCACACACCAGAGAATACCAAAGTATCAGTAATATTAAGCACCTATAACTTACATCAAGAAAAGCCACTATATTCCTCAAGTTGGACATGCAGATGTTCAATGACCACATTCTGGTTTCCTCATATGACTGTATTCAGTTCGCTAGTTATGTGGGATCTCGGTCCTGATTTGTGCAGGCTGGACTTCGTTCTCCATGAATAACTGAGGAGAAGTCTTTGCTTGAATAATAGTCTCAACAGAGTATTCTCAAACAGCGTTTTTAAAAGCAAGGTTTATTTCACTTTTGCAGATGTTCATTGGCCAAGGGAAGACATGTACTCCATCCCAGAGTTAATGTAGGATGAGACTAAACATGGGAAAGACTATATGGAAGGGAGATTAGGATAGTATCTCTGATTTACTGAAGAATAAATTGAGACATGAATGAGTAGCCTATAACAGGACTAGGAAGAAGAAATGGCAGACCTTTATCCTGGTGATTGATCTATAAGACCATGTACTCATCCATACTGCAGCAGTCTCCTGATTTTGGACATCTTTTGGGGAGAAAAGCAGAAAGAGCCTGAGATGGGTGATGGTAAAAGCACAGGCAGGAAGCTAAAAGGAATTTTAAAGATCAGCTAACACTTTGGTTTGTAGGAGATGATTTGGGGCCCTATATAAATAAATTAGTTTTCTCAAAAACATGCGATAATGAAAAAAAAAAGCTCTTTGTATTGTGTATCCTGGAATTTGCACCAATGACAAAATACTATTAAGAGGGTTGAATACTCACATAAGACTACATGATTTCTGACTGCAAATTATGAAGTGTAAAGATGGATTCCTTTCATCAAATTAGAGCTCTCCAGCACTAGAGGATGCCCACTGCAACATAAAAGATAAAAGGAGTTTGTGCTTTGTGTTTTACGGCTTTACACAGTCGGTAGTAAACATATGCAAGTCATTACCCCAGAACGTTATAAAGTCTGAAAATATAAATAGGTTCAGGAAAGGCTTAGATAAATTCATGAATGAAGTTTATAATGGGTGATTGAAAGGAAGTTAGGGATCACAGACTCCCTGAGGTTCGGGTGTGGAGGGCAAGTAGCACACTTTCCTGAGAAACATCAAAGAAAGGACCCTGGATCTTTTGACTTGATGTGCTTCAGTGTGACAGTTATATTCTCATATTCTTTACATAAGAGCCCAAGGACCATGCAGATCTATTCTTCGGAAGGTCTAGTTATACTTCATTCATTTATCTTAAAAACATTTTTAAAACCCAGCCTTTTCTCCACTATCAACAATCCAATAACAGAGTTTCTTTTAAGATCTTTATAATGTCGTTGAACTTTATTTTTTCTTCTAAGTTCCTTTCCACTAATTTACTTTTGTATCAAACTCACTTGCTTCTTATCTAATTTGGCTCTATTAAAATTTCCCAACCTTCCTTTTATCTTTATGATTCCCCTCCTTCCAACTTCCTTTCATCCCATTTGAATCTTTTATTTTCAACCTTTCCCAAAACTTTCTTTAATCTTTATATTATGATACAGGAGATATATGTCAGTAATTTGTTTTGGTTTACTCTCATCTTTTATTATTGTAAAATGAGACTATGATCCAGTCAGATCTCAATGTGGATCAAATAACTTCAAAAAAATCTGTAAATATTACCATAAATAAATACAGGAGAACAAAAGCAAGATTCATGCCAATCCACAATTAATATACAGCTTCCACAGAGATAATCTAAGATATGCTCTAAAAACAGCAGATCTAAAGTGAAAGTTATATTAAGTAATGTTTATATCAAAAGCTTAAAAAAATGTTGGTTTTGTTTATGTAGAAAGATTCACATGATGAAACTGATACAATTCTTCCTAACACATGCAAGCACATCAAATAGAAGGACTATGCTAAATCTGAAAATTGCTTCTTTAAAGAAACTTTATCCAGATGCCAAAATACATTAGTAATGTAAAGAGTGAGTTAGAGTAAAGCCATCATAACTTTAAAAATAAAATAATTGCTGCTTTACTGAAGTCTGAACAGTATACTCAGAATGCTGTTTTCTATACAGATGATCGTGTACATCTTCCTTGGGTGTAATACTTCTTAAATATCCTTACATAGAAGTGAAAACAGACACTGGAAAATGTACTGATAATAACATATTTTAAATCCTTTATTATTTTCTTTGAATAATATTCTAAAAATAAGTCATCCTTTGTCATTAATTTCCTACCACAATTATAATTGTTATATGTGTTGCTGCTATTTATAAATCATTTTAAAATCCCAACTTAAATATTGGAATGCTCATTTATCATTTACTTTTATGTCCAATTATTTTCATTATACATATGCTATGTTTAATAAGAGCTCCTTTTTTAGTCTGTGAAATAGTATCTACCACCTCTTACATTCTACAACTTAAATGTGAGCATTGCATAAGTCAATTGAGTATTAAATTTCGATAATATAATTGTGAATTGCAATATTTAACTTCACTTGCTCTTTTGATTTTCAAAAAATCAGCTTCAACCTACCATAAAGGAGATTAAATTATTTTTTAGTTCTGTTCTATATGTTACCAAATTCATTTCAAAGAACTTTCACACTGTCTTAAGACCATGTGACAAAACTCAGCTAGGGAGAATTCCAGTGAGTCATGCCTCAACCTAACAAGCCATTTTTCCAGAGACACATTCAAGTCTGATTTCTTGACCCATGTTAATTTTCAAAAAAGATATTAATGCTAATTTTCTAAAAAAAATTAATGCATTACTTCCTGCCTAACCAAGTGAACCAAAACTTGAAAACCTACTGTTTTACTATTTCCAGGTAAGAAATTAATCCAACAAACCAACTAATAGTTTAAGTCTTGAGACTAATATTAGTGTTTTCTGAATATTTTTTATCTTCAAAGACTCATTCGTCAATCATCTCTCTTAGCAATCAGACTCCTGATTGATTTTTTTTCATTCTTGCTGTGTAAAATTGAATCTATGTACCTATTCATGTGTTTATCTTTTGCACTTCTCTGTGCGGATAAAGGAACGTGGCTGAGGAGAACACACACATTCAACCTTTGTATTTATATGGGTTGTTATTGTTGTTTTCTTTTTTAAGATAGAGGAAGGCACTCAAGTTTTATTTCTGAGTGAACAAGCAACTGCTACAGATGTAAGCAGACAGATATCGTGTATATTATATTAGTCAATAGCATTAAGTTAGCTTTAGGGCTTTCATCCCTCTCCCTGCCCTGTGGATGTAAGCCTGGAATATACATTGTCAGTATTCTATGATGTTATATTCTGAATGTGAATGAGATCCCACCAATTAGTAAAGACATTTATTAAAAGCTTTTAGAGTGGAGAAGAGAGAAATTTTGGGGAGAAATAACTAAAAGACTATGACAGAGACTTTCAAATTATGGCACCTTCTCAGTCACAGAAGAAACAGTGGATTGATAGCATCCTGAGTCTTTATGGAATCCATACTTCTAGACTGTACAAAAATATATGTTTAAACACTGAAAAGTGGGTACTTTTAATTTTTACAAATCATCTCTGACTAGAATAGAATGTACATACTTATACTCACTTCAATATGTGCCCAAATTGTGTGCCAGGCTTCTACTGACACTTCTACTTTACACAATGTATGCTCGCATTCTACTGGCACTGTCTTAAGGACTGCAGAGAAGTGTTAATTCCAGTTGATGATCTTTTTCTCTCATGCATTGATTTCAGCTACATGAAGTTCACTATTCATAATTTAACTATTATCAATTATCCATTTACTTACTGTGTTCTTACTTGTTCTTAAAAAATTTCTTTTTTAAAAAAATTGTCCTATGTATGAGGAAAATACAGCATAAAAGTAACTGACATTTTGATTAGGTTTCACAGTATGACTATTTTATGCTATTTTTACAGAAATTTCTAGTGAAATTATAGCAAACTCATCAGTAAAAATATATAAACATGGACCTGGGACAGAGATCTGTAATGGAACAGTTATAAAAAGATAGGAGACATCATACACACACGAATACATACGTACATACATATGTATACATACATACATACATCTCATATATATATGAGAGAGAGAGAGAGAGAAATTGAAAGTTGTACATTTAGAAAACTGAGAAGAGATAAAACAGTGATCTACAAGTCTACCATATATGAAACAATAGCCTAACATAAAATCCGATATGTACATATGATTCAATGTCTTGAAAACTGACACCATACATTTGAGAAAGTAAAAATGTGCATAAAGTTAAAGTCAGGAATATAAGTCACAAATGTGTGAACTATTTTCCACCTGCTGTCCCATCCTACCTATAGTGAGAAAGCCCTTGGAAAATTTAAGTAGAGACAGACACCTTGAAGATAAGGAAGACAAATACAGATAGATACACAAGAGTGATGAAATACTAAATACCAAAACACTAAAAGAATTGTACATACCAAACTGTGAGAATCCAGCCTCTTTTACAGTTTTCAGAAAATCAGAAGTCATAACTTACAGACAGGAGATTAAGGATTTCATAAGAAAAATGGCCAAGTCTACCAGAAAAAAAAAAGATATGTCATTAAAAACTCATTAGTGAGGTAGTTTACCTCTTCCGTCTGTGGTAAAAATCTAACATTGTTCAGGCCTCACATATACATAGTCTGATAACCATCTCTCAATCATGTGCTCTTGAGTTGGTGACCCAAACTAATTAGATGTTTGGAAAAATGTTTGGAACAATACATTAGGTAAGACTAAAATAAAAAAAAAAACAGAAAATGCAATTAAAAAGTTGGGAAAAATTGATTAACAGTAAGTAAAACCAGTAAATCATATTATAAATGTATACTGAAGGACCATGCTATGAAAATAAATAATAAATACTCCTCTATGGTTTCCAGGAATACTTGGCAATTACAATATATTAGTAATACATTAAAGAAATCAAAAGATCTTTTAATGAAAAATTGTAGGAGCTTCCTAGCAACTATTTTAAAATGTTACAATAACATAAAATCAGAATAAAATAATAGAAAAATCAAAAGATAAATCCAGCATGTCCACAATCTTACTAAAAGAACACCAGAAGCAACTGAATGCTTGATTGGGGGAATACTGACCAAAAATGTAATTTATTTTTCTAGAAGATAGAACTCATAAATTGACAAGATCTAGAGAAGAGTCAAAAAAAAAAGTTGGTGAGAAAGAACTCTATTAAGTCATCACACAGGGAAATCCTGGAACAACAAAAACAAAGAGTTTAAAAAGCTTCTATGATTTAAAAGATGAACTGGGTGGGACAAAAGCAAGACCAATAAAAGCTCTCAGTAATCAATTTGGCACTAAACTCATTACACTGGCAGCTAGAAGACAATGAAAAATACCTCTGAAATACCTAGAGAGAATTATCTCCAACGATACAAAATTTATCATTCAATTAGAAGGCTTAAATTTTCCTAAAGTTGGATATAAGAGAACATACCAACCATCCCAGAAGTAGGGAGGCTGAGGCAAGATGATTGTGAAATTCTTGATCCTTCTGTGCTGCAAAGGTAGATGCCAGCTCACACACAGTGCGAGATGTCTGATTAATTTTTAAATATATTAGCTTTTAAATGATGGTCTCCATATTCTGTACCTCTGTGTACTTCCTTAAAGATTCTTAAAAAAGGCTTCACCTTTCCTCAAGTCCCAGGGATCTAACAGGAAAAGGAAACAGAAAGATTTTAAGAAAGAGCCAAAAGTGATGGGCAACTTTACAGAAACAGCATTTTTCCGATAGAACTGGCTCATGCACATATATATCAACGCAGAGACTTCAACAGTGTTCCTAAGATCTCCCAAGCATAAACAAGGCTGAAGTGGAGGAAATGTCATCCGCATAGATAGGAATATATCTGCAATGGAAAGCTGCTGGGAAAGGGATGATCAATCTTTTTCAATGGAGTAATACTCTAGGACAGGACTCAACACGAATCAGACTCTAGCATTTTTGTTGTGTGCTTGCTGGTGGTGGCTGGGCTTTTTGTTTGTTTGCTTTATAAAGGGAAAATAATATGAAATTGTTTGGCTAGGGCATGGGATTAAATTGCGAAATGCTGCGGTGGCAGGCAGAACACAATAAAAATTAACACCATTTACAAATAAAACATAAAATGAGACTTTTTGAAAGCATGTTTCTCTAAAAGGAGAGAGAAAGAGAGGAAGGAATTAACAAAGAAAAAGAGGATGAAACAATATACTAAAGAGAGAGACAAAGGGATTTGCTCATTGAAAAAAAAACCATTGGTTGTGGTGAAAAAAAATTAGTTGCAAGAAAAACATTTTATATATATATATATATATATATATATATGTACACACACACACACACACACACACACACACACAAAGAAATGAAATATGGTACAGCCAAGCCATAATTGAGCATGTGCTTATACACACTCACAGACAAACACACATGCACACACACACACACACAAGGACTCTGTATCCAACCACTACTTTCATGTTTATTGCTGTTCTATTCACAATAGCAAGAAAATGGGAACAGTTTAATGGCCACTGAGAGAGGAGTGGAAAATGAAAGTGTGGTATGTAGTATATACAAGGGGATTTTATTCAAATGTAAAGAAAACTGGCTTGCAGTAAAAAGAAGGATGAAGAAAACATTTAAAAATTATCTTAGGAGAGATGAACCACACTCAGAAAGATAAAAGCTGCATGGTCTCTCATACGCAGATTCTACTTTGTAGTGTGAACATATTTATGCACATGAAAAGTTCTATATAAAGATATCCTCTCTAAAAATGGTAAGGAGCCCAACCTGGAGAGACTAAAAAGCAGTTATGAGAAAGGATGAGAAGGCAATAAAACATATGTGATATGAAATCTGAAATATAACTGACAGGAAGGATAAAGGACATATGAAGAAGAGAATCAATTAAATAAATTTAGTTTGGAAAAAAAATGTCATGATGACACTAATGTGTTGTTTCTTAGTTGGAAAAATACCAAATTATCATGAGTAGAACTTTTATAGTTTTATACAATGACAGGGTCAATTATTAATATTTAAAATATTATATAATTAATATTTAAAATATTATATAATATATAAAATAGTATAATTAAATATTATACTAGTATAACACTATCAAAGTATAAAATAAAACACTTAATTCTTGAATATCAAAAGTTGGTATATGAAAATTCACTGATTCATTCATTGATTTGTTTGCTTATGTATGTATTGTAAAATTTAGGCAGTCCTGCAAAGAAAAATATATGTGTGCTCCAGAACAAAAGCAATGACTATTGTTTTACTTAAAACATTATATATATATATATATATATATATATATATATATATATATATATATATACACATACATACACACAATGAGGGCAAGTGTTTTGTATATTGAAACCCATTGAAGATTCAGTAAAATGTAAGATGACCTTATGAAAATATGGAGCAAATACTGCAGAAATACATGGAAAGGCTGAAGGTGATTTACTCACAAAATTAGACATGGGAAGTTTCAGAAAATTAGATTGTTGACTCTTCTACAGGTCTTTTAGTGTTGTTGAAAATGCACCCATGTAATTTTACCTAACTAGGACCAAAATATATGGCTAATACATATACATTTATACAATAAAGGGTACATATATACAACTAGGAAGGTTTATTTTTTAATTGAGAAATAATTTTCATATAGCATGTTGGATCATGGTTCTCCTCCCCTAAATCTTTCCCAATCCCTACTCCCCACTCACCCAGGTCCAGTCGCTTTTTTTCTCCTGTCTCTCTTTCAGAAACAGGCAAACAGAAAAGAAGAAAAAGAAGAGGAGGAGGAAGAACAAGAAGAAACATGCACAACAAACTCATAAAAATACAAAATTGAAAACCAAAATATGTTAGCAAATGATCATAAGACAAACAAATAAAAAAATCTCAGACAAAACAATATGACAGAAAAATCTACAAAAATACCACTAAGTTTATTTTGTGTTGTCATCGACTGCTAAACATGGAGCCTATGCTTTTTTAAAAAAATTCTTTATTGATTCTTTGGAAATTTCACAACATGCTCGCCAATCTACTCAGCTCCCTGTACCTCCACATTCTCTCCTCACCTCTGCAACATCCCTGCCAAAAGAATACCACCAAAAAAATCAATTAAAAAATAAACACAATGTTCATCAGTGTGGCTATGGGACAAGGCCAGTTCAGGCACCCTCTCCTCTGCTGCCCAAGGAACAATCTGGGGACCTCTCCTTGGACCTGGGAACCCCTCTAGAGACAAGTCCTAACAAACCCTAAAATGGCTCCCTTAAGATATTTGCTTCCCTGCTCCCATATCCACCCTTCCTCCATCCCACCCATCCCATTCCCCCAAGCTTTCCCCAATCCTCCCCTTCTCCCCTCTCTCTAACCATCTCCCCTTACATCCACCCCAACCTCCCCACTCCCGTGCACCCAAATTTTGCCTGAAAAACTTGTCTACTTCCACTATCCAGGAGGATAACTGTATGATTCTCTTTAAGTTCACCTTCTTATTTAGCTTATCTAGAATCATGAATTATAGGCTCGAAGTCCTTAAATTATGGCTAGAATCCACTTATGAGTGAGTACATATCATATTCCTTTTTTGGGGTCTGGGATACCTCATTCAGTAAAGCGTTTTCTATTTACATCCATTTACATGCAAAATTCAAGATGTCATTGCTTTTTACCGCTGAGTAAAACTCTAATGTGTATATGTTCCACACCTTCTTTAACCATTCTTCTATTGAGGGGCACCTAGTTTGTTTCCAGGTTCTGGTTATTACAAATAGTGCTGCTATGAACATAGTTGAACAAATGCTTTTGTAGTATGATAGGGTATCTCTTGGATATATTCCCAAGAGTGGAATTGCTGGGTCCTGAGGGAGGTTGACTCCCAGTTTCCTGAGAAACCGCCACACTGATTTCCACAGTGGCTGAACAAGTTTCCATTCCCACCAACAATGGATGAGTGTTCCCCTCACTCCACATCCTCTCCAGCATAGGCTATCATTGGTGTTTTTGAGTTTAGCTATTCTGACAGGTGTAAGATGGTATCTCAAAGTGGTTTTGATTTGCATTTCCCTGATTGCTAAGGAGGTTGAGTATGATCTTAAGTGTCTTTTGGCCATTCGAAGTTCATCTGTTGAGAATTCTCTGTTCAGTTCAGTACCCCATTTTTTAATTGGGTTAATTAGAGTTTTAGTGTCTAGTTTCTTGAGTTCTTCATCTGGAGATGGATGGAGATAGAGACAGAGACCCACATTGGAACACTGGACTTAGCTCCCAAGGTCCAAATGAGGAGCAGAAGGAGGCAGAACATGAAAGAAGTCAGGATCACGAGGGGTGCGTCCACCCACTGAGACAGTGGGACTGATCTAATGGGAGCTCACCAAGGCCAGCTGGACTGGAAGTGTTGGAGCATGTGATCAAAATGGACACTCTGAACGTGGCTGGCAATGAAGGCTGACTGAGAAGCCAAGGACAATGGTACTGGATTTTTTTCTGCTTTATGGAGTGACTTTGTGGGAGCCTGGTTTGGTTGGATACTCACCTTTATCGACCTGGATGGAGGGGGGAGGACCTTGAACTTCCCACGGGACAGGGAACCCTGTCTGCTCTTAGGACTAGAGAGGGAGGGAGAGGTGCGGAGGGGGAGGGAAAAGGGAGGGGGGGGAGGAGGTAGAAATTTTTAATAAATAAAAAAAATAAAAGGAAATGACAAAAAATAATTAAAAATAAAAAATAAATAAACAAAAAAACTTACCACGCCCCTCCATCTCTTCAATACTGCTTCATTCATCTTCATGGCACTGGGAGCTGCAGTGTGTCTCACGGTATACCCTTTTGCCCAATCAGACCCATCCACAAAAAAACTCTTTGTGAACACTACCAGGTTAAATAAAGGGTACATATTTGGGTGGGATAATCCAAGACCCAGGATGGGGATTTTGGTGGTAGCTGAGCTGATCAGTCTGGGCCCTGGATGCCTACTCTCTAATGTGGTAGTTTCTTCATGGAAAGAAAAACCTAATTTTTTCTTTGTAAGCAAAAGCCAGCTAAAGATAGATTCTTGATTGAAGATAGGAGCTCATGGCTGCTTTCCTCTGTCTGCAATGGGACACAGCTTGACCCTGAGCCAGCCCTGGGCATACTGTTACAGTCTTTGTGAGTTCATGTATATCTGTCTGTCTTGTTGTGCCTGGATGACATTGTTTCTTTGGTGTCATCATTCCCTCTGGCTCTTAAAGTCCTTCTACCTCCTCTTCCTCATGGGCTCCTGAGCCCCAAGGTTTGTTGAAGAACTTCCATCTAGAACCGGTGTTCCAAAATTTATACTCTGTCCATTTCCCCGTTGTGGGTCTCTGTGTTACTTCTCATGTGCTCCAAGAGGAATTTTCTTTCATGGCATCTGATCAAGGCAACAATATGATCACAGTCTGTTATGACCACTGTTAGGGAAATCTTGTCATTTCACGTTACTCAAAGAGATATTAGGAGTTCAAAAGCATAGCTACATATTCTTTAAAATAGAATTTTTTCTGTAGGTTTCTTGAATCACTCCTTGTACTATCTACTGCATTTCAAAACTCCTCCTGATTTCTGATCTTCTTGTCCATTTCCATTTGAATACTAAACTGAGTGCATAGTTCTCCTGGTATTTTTCTGAAGCATAGATCCTCGGGTCACTCATTTCTGCATTTTGCCCCTATGTTTCATCCAGGACAGACAGACAAAGAAGTTGGTAAAGAGGAAGCTTTATTTACATTGCTTTAAAATCTTAATAATTCTTAAATATTATAGTATTTGAGTAACTAGAGAGTGTGATTAATCCTGCTCTAAATGTTTACACAATATCCATTATGATGCCAAAATAAACACTGTGTTTCTTGTTTTAATAAAAGCAGGAGTGACATCATATTTTAATTCGCCTTCTATTTCTTCAGAAGACTCTCACTGCAAATCGACTCCAGCCTAATTGGTTTAAATACAAACACATAAAAATTAGAATAGGAACATAAAATCAAACAGAATATTTAAGATTTTAGTGTTAAATTCATCTTCTACATCAGATATGAAGATCTTACGCAATTGAGACATCTATTTTTAAGCAAGCTTTTCATAATATGTTTTCTATGTTCAGTGATTTCCAGTGCGTAATTATTCCAGAGCAATTATTTAGAAAATATGGATATGTGTGTCTATGTGCAATCAAACCTGACTAAAAAAAAAAACAAAGAATATACAGAAGCATTTATCTCAATGCTATTGCTTCTTAATTAAAACATATGAAAGCATTGATACTTTAAAATTTACACAAATTTACATTTGTGTTGTTGCTGTTGTTGCTTGTTTCGTTTTGTGTTTTTGTTGTTGTCATTTAAACTTTCCAAGCAAGTAAAGTTTTCCTGATTTCCAAAGCCGTGTCATTGTCTCTGGTTTCTCTTTCAACGTGAAAACCCAAAGAACTCATCCTTTAATTGCTTGCATGAGTCTTTTCTCCGGCTCTTGACATCCTTTTAACACATTTTCTCAGGGACCACAAGAATGACATTCCTCTTCCACTCTTCCTCATTGTCCTCAACGGTTCGGCTTTTGCCATAGTCTTTTGTAGAAAGATGATTCCGTATCCCACAGCTGCAGGCCTTCAGTTCTTCTCATTATCACTTGGAGGCAGCCTCCCATCCCCCAGTATATTATTCTATCTTTGGTTCAAATCAATAGATCATTTTAAATCAGTGCACTAGACACTGAAAGACCACCTTTTATTACAGTCTGGTAGTTCAGATGGAGAGAATGAATGATTTCTTGGGGTTTGTGGTCCATAATTATATTAACCTTGGTCCCACACTAAGCTATTTGAAACTTCTCACACCTCATTACCAGTCAATGGGTCCTTTTCTATGTAAGAATTGCATTGTTTGACTTTGAAAGACATGTTGTTAAAATCCCTTTACAGGTTAGTGATGTTTCTTAAGAAGAGTGGAACAAATTTCATGGTCAAAGTCAAATTTTTGACACCCTTTTTATAAAAAGGATATCTAACCCTTTAAATGCCAAAAGAGATAGTTTGCTTACAAATGAGTTAGTGGAAAAAAGAGAGACAAATTGTTTCATTATTATCACATTGATAATTTGCTTTCTGCTTTAGCAAGTAACTTTATTATGTATTTACACTTAGTGTTTTAATATAACAGCCTAACGTATAGGAGAAAACTAGCACTGAAAATTATTGATTTATATTTCTGAATGTCTCTGCTACCACTGACTTTAATCCTGAATTGGGTTTTAAAAAATGAAAGTAATTTTAAGACTGGAAAGAACTTTAACTAAATCAATGCTAAGTATCTCTCATCTATTTGCTCGACATGCGAACGGATATGAGTTGAGAAGATTTTAAAACTCAGACTAACTAGAGCCTTGGGAAACAACCAACAAATTGCAAAGATACCTTATTAAACCCTAGTGTGGAAATAAGATTCTCTGTAGTTAAAAAAAAAAACTCCAGATAATAGATTGCGAATTTTAATTGAACATTATGCATTAAAAAGCTTTGTCCTCCAAAAGGAATTCTAGAAGACCTAAGGAATCGCTTCAGTTCTTCCATTTCACTAGAGAGGACCAAACAATGACAGCAGGGACAGAAGGGTAATGGAGGTAAATGCACTGAACTATTAGTTTATAATTGAATTGGTCCAGCTCACAAAACAACAACACACAATCTGCTCTTCCACTTACTCTTTGAAGATAAAGAGCAAATCAAATTTATGGTAGGACTTGAATTAGAATCCACACAGCTTGAAAATTTTAATTCATGGACAATCTTACTTTTGAGTTATCACACTAATGGTGACAACATAAGATTAAAAACTTGCCAGGCAGTTTTAACAACAGGGACACTAAAATTAAGCAGCTCTAACACTTAACCTTTCCCCTAAGCAGAAAAAGAGAGAGCTCTGGTTTCTTCTGGTACCTCCCACTTCTTCTAAATAAGCACCCTACCTTCAAACTATAAAAGAGGGTATGACTAAACCTCCCTAAAAGACCCCAGCTTGTCTGGTGAACATCTTTGAAACTGGATCTCTGGATTTTCATGATCAGGCCTGTTTTATCTGCTCCCCAATTTCAGCTCACTTCTTAAATGATTTAGAGTCTCAGATCTTGAAGGGTGAATATTAAGCAGCTAGACAAGGGTCAGCCTTGCAGACCATTGGGGATAAACCCTTACTTCACAGTCAGTTTTGGAGCTCACTTGACTTTTCCCTGGTAACAAAACAAAAAGCAAACATGGAAACTGCCTTTTCTTAGATTTTCAGGTGAGAAGAATGGAATACTTCCTACTCTTGATGGACATTGACTTTCTGATCAGTCCCAAACATAACAATTCTCCCTTAAGAGTCAATCCATCTTGGCATGTCAATCACTTAGCCAGTAGTATATACACCTCAGAAATACTGTTTCACCTGAATATAGTCTAAGGAGGTTAGGGCCATAATTACTATCTTAACAAGATGATGTACTTATATCATCTGTATAAGTGCATACAGTCATTCTCTGTGAGTAGAAGCACACAAGAACTAAGATTCTTACTAGTTTAAAATTATTATTTAAAATTATTATTGTTATTTTTAATATCATTATCATCATAATCATTATGTGTACATGTATGTGTGCTTATGTGTGTGATAGCGGCAGCATGAATGGTACACATATGGGGATCAGAGGACCTGACTGTCTCCTTCTACTATTACATATTTCCAGAGTTTTCAGGCCTGTGCATTAAGATACTTTTGCTGTAAGTTTTATTTTTATCTTTATTCATGTGTGCATGTGTGTGTGTGCGTGCACGCACATGTGTGTATGCATGTATGTATGTCAATGTATGCCAAGTGGGAGAGACTAGATAAGGGTGCTTAGTTCCCTGTGCCTGCAGTTATAGGCAATTGTGAACAACCTAATATAGTAACTGGGAATCAAACTTCAAGAAGTCCAGTTAACCCGCTCATCCATCTCATCAATCTTGAATATTTTGAATTTTACATACTTATGTTAAGAATACTTTTGTACTTCAAGTATCTAATTGGTTTGATGTAACTCATATTTCATTAAAAACCAGCCTTTGATATCTGCCTTTCTGTTTTCTAAATGGAATATACATCTGAGCTATGTACTTTCTCATTCTTACTATAGTCCTTCTTTTCATCTTCCTCTTCTCCCTTAATTTAAATATGTAGTTATTTACACATATACAATGTATGTATACGTTCTTCACAACTACTACCCTACTGTCCTTATTTCTGAACCCTATAGGATGTACAGATGATATTCTTCTCCTTCAGCTAACATTGTGCCTGTGCTCTAAGCATTATATCAATTTCTGCAATTACTCTCCCCCTGCACATAAATCCAATTTAAACCAAGATAAACTACCAACATGACCCACATGCTATAAAATAAACAAAAACAACTGTAAATGAGAAAAATTACAAACTAGAGGGTACATGCCCTCCAATAAAATAAAAAAAGAGTAGGGAGGAAAAGAGACAGCAATCTACAACAACAATCCCACAAGCTGAACACTATCAATACTGTAAAATAAAAATAATGAGACACTGTAAATGCCGGAAAATATTTCAAAATTCTAATTTTAAAAAGATTAGTGACAAAGTAGAGAATTCAAATACAAAAATATGAAATTTATTTGAGGATCTAGACAAGAAGGTCTTCAAACCCCTTCAATACTTCAACGAGAAAGTTGTCTAAGTTGATGAGAGAATCAATAAAAGAGAAATTGGGTACTGGAAGAGACAAACAGTGATTATGACAACAAAAGTTTCTATTAGCTAATTTCTAGAAGCATCACCAACAACAGCAAAATGTCTAGAAAGATAGCTATCCCAGTGCTTAGAGATGTCCTCATCTTCAAAGTATCCAAGTCTGGTTTCCAGTAACCATGTCTGGCAGCTTACAACTATGGGTAACTCCATCTTCAGGATAACTAATGCCCTCTTCTGGACTATGCTCACTACTTTCACGTGGGTCCATCCTCATACTCTCTCTGTCTCTCTCTCAAAATTAAATTTCAAGTAAAATCTCTAAAAAAAAGAAGGTGTCAACAGAATGAAACAGAAAAATGAAATTCTTCAATGTAAGGTGAATGCAAATATGTGTGAATGGAAAACGGAAAGTGATCATAATTTAAAACAGGTCTGAAATATAGTGAGGGAAACAAATCTGAGAATATGCAAGATTTAAAAGGAGCTAAAATGAAGACAAATGGATGAGCTAACAGAGTAAATGAGGCTATGACTGGGAATTTTGTAAGTCCATAGAAAGAAATAGATATTCAAATAATAATAAACTTAGAATCTCAAAGAAATACAATAAGAGAAGATAATCCCTACAAATATGTCAAGATGTCAAAAAACATGCAATAGACCAACATAATAAAATAAAATAAAAATAAGTTATAAGAGAAAAATTTCCCCTTATAAACAGAGGCAGAAATATCAAAATAACCTCAAATCCGTCATCAGCAAACCTAACATCTGGGAAAGCATGGATTTTCAGGTTTCAAGCCCTAGAATAAAATAATTGTTCATGAAGATTAGAAAATAGAAGAAAATAGCATATTAAAAATTGATAAACATATATGAATATTTCAAGAGATGCACAACCTAAGGCTTTTCTTGACACAAAGCCAACACTGCAGAAAATTCTTCCCTAAGCAGAGAAAAAAGGAAAACAAGATTACTTATAAGAACATAGGAAGGTACATTTCATGAAAGAGAAAGCAGGCAAGCCAGGAAGGAATTAGTCATGATCAACATATCAAACCAGAAAATATCTAATATAACTAGGAGAGGAAGAAGTAAAGAAATTTCAGCTCTCCAGAAAAACACAGATAAAACTATTGTTAATAACAAATCAATTTCGTTCATAATCTTGAATCAACTTAAGTGATTTTATTTACCAATTTTAAATTTAATTTTAAATAGCCATATTAAGAAAAACAATCCAGTTAGGTTTTTTCTCCAGATATTCAAATAAATAGGAAAGACATTCAAAAACTGAGTGTCAGTGGAATAAAATTAATTTATTATAAAAATAGAAGCCTCAGTCAAGCTAGTATATCAATTATCATACCTGATAAAGTAATTTTCATGCTAAAACTAGTTGGAAAAGATAAGGAAGGGATCTAAACATTATAAAGGTAACAATTAATTAAGAAGATATAATTATTACAAATACTTATGGCTTGAATCTTGAGATGACCATTTCCATGAAGCATACATTAGATGTTAATACTGGGACACACAGTTACTGATGAAATAACAGTTCTAATATTTATAACATTTAGGCCACAAAGGAAGCCTTAAAAGTGCAAAAGACAGAACATAAGAAAAAGATACACTTTCCTGAGCCTTATTAGACCACATCAGAATATAACAGGAAATCAATAGCAAGACTAACCTCAGAAAATATACAAATGCTTGGAGACTGAACAATACACATTTGAATCAACAGGAAATCATTGAAGAAATCAGGGAGGAAATTAAAGTTTTCATAGATTCCAGTGAAAATGAGAGCATAATATATGAGACTCACTGAGGAGCCGCTGAGGCAGCTATAAAGAAAAGTTTATAGTTTTAATTGCTCACACTAAAGTATCAAAGGGACCTAAGATAATCTAATCACGTTCCTCAAGACATTAGGGAAACAGAAGAAGCCAAACACAAACAAAGTGCAGAGCAAGAAATTGCAAAGATTACAGAATAAATTCATGAAATAGAGACTAAAAAAATAATATGCAAAATTAGTTCAAGAGATATTCACAGATTGAGAAAGTTATAGCCATGATAATAAAAATAAAGACTCAAATTCGTTAAATGAATGATGAAAGTGGAGTTGTTAAAACAGATACCAGTAAAATTTAGACAATTATTAGGTAATACTTTGAAATTCTCTTTAAAAATACGGTCTCCTATTTGTGGGGAACTTCTGTAAAATTCAAAACATATTACTTACTTTCTTACTCAAAGACTGAACAATAAAGCCAAAATATGACAGTGCAGAAAGCTCATTGTCCATAGTCTAGACTGTTTCTCTCATTATCTTCTGGGATTCAAAGGGCATGGGCAGAGCCACTTCTCTGCATCTGGCCATCATCCATAGCATACAGTTTGTCCAGTAGGTTCGAGCTGTCTCTACTCCTCTCCTGTCCCTGTCCTTGCTTGACAATCACAGTCATAATGTTATTCCTTTGATCTCTGGTCCCTTTAAGGGACAAGTCACGCCCACTCCCAGCGACCTCTGACCTCTCGTCATCATCTTTAATCTCTTACTGTCTTCTCTCTTGGCATGTGCACACAAGTCTCCTCTCTGCCTCTCTGTTTTTCTGTCTCTCTCTCTTTCTTTCTCTCCATCTTCTTCTCCCTCTCTCTTTCTCTCTCTTCCCCCTCCATTTCTCCTCCATAACCCCCTGAATAAATATTTTAATCTCACTCTACATGTCCATGTCTCTGTCTCCTGCCCGCCTGCCATGTGTCTGCTTGCGGCAGTACTGGCTGCTCCCAGAGCCCACACTGCCAGCCGTCTCTCCTGGGACTGGCTGCTGCCTGCCTTCTCTCCTGGGATCCGGGAACTACCAGGGATCTTGGGCAGGCTGCTCGGGAACTGCCCGCTAGCAATTTTTAAAGAATATTACATAGAATATCTCATATACTGGAATTTCCACTGCAACTGAGACTGTACCTACACAGATCACTTCTGCTGATGCATAGCCTCAAAATTACCCCAGGAGTCCTAATAGTCGGGGTTTTGGACTGCCCCTGAGGCATCACACATCATCAATGAATTCCTTGCCTTTCACAATGTCAAGTATCAATTGTTCTCCATGACTCTTCATGCCTTTATTATCAGCTTCATGGGAGATACTCGTACACATTATTTGGCCAGCTCTGTTGTTTGTTTTATATATCTCATTGGCTATCTCACTAAAGCATAGCTTCTGTGAGTTGGCCCTGAGCAAATCCTTCCCAAAAGTCACCTCAGTGACTTATTATTAATCATGCCCTATTCTTCAGCCCCAGCTGATGACCATTTGTCATCCAGTAAAACACCCAGGTCACTACCAAAGATCTTTATTCAAATATATTCCTCATATTGTTCCTAGAGAGTCTTTTGCTCTTTCTGAAACTTCACAAGCCAGTCCTCCACTGTCTACAATTCTCTCAACATTCTCATATTCCAGGGTCCCACATTAATAACTCAGTAAGACCCGAACATTTCCAATCCTGATTTCTAAACACTTCTACAATCTTTCCCACAAATAATGGTCAGAGTCATCATTCCAATGGCTGTTCTAGTTTGATTCTTTTGTTGCTCTGACAATCACTGGCCAACACTCACTTGAGAGAAAAGAGTTGATGTAGCATGAATAGTAAAGACTCAGAGACAGAAATTGAGTTTCAACCTGAAAGTCAGAAAAGCAAAACAGGAAAAGCAAAACAGAGTCCAAAATGGTGATCCTGCCTCCACAAATCTCAGAATGGGACTGTGAGTGAGAACTGCCTCCTCCTGTTTTATATTCCTCTCTAGCTCTGGGATTAAAGGTGTGTGTCACCACTGTCTGGTCTGTAAAACTGATCAGTTTTACTCTCTTAACTCCAGGCAAGCATTATTTACTAAAATACAAGTAACATATCACTGTTATGCCCAAATCCGTGGGTCCCCACAAAAGCCAACAAAGGAAACCGAATCCCATATGTAAAAGCAAAGAACCTTTATTTTAATCAAGTTTGCAAACTCAGTCTTTCCACATGTCCAACGTATTGAAATAACCAGAGAGCCCTGAGCAAAATTAGAATTGGGTTTTTATATTAGTAAAGGTGGGGTGAGGGGTCTCTGGAGTTCAGGACCTCTGATTGGCTGACATTTGTCTCAGGGTGTCCTGGTGAAGTGCTGGCAGGTGTTTCTATTTACAGTGCTTGGAATGCCAGGAATTTCCTTTGAATGGTCTGCTCTTGGGGCGGGGGGGGGGGGGGGGTTGTCAGATAATCTCAGTCTGCCAGGCATTGTCTCAGGGTAAACTATTGAGACTCTAGACTTCATTTAAATTTATCGATGGCCAGAGTCCCAGGTGATAATGGTTGGAGGAAGTATGACACAGACATGAGAGACGTGAGACAGAAAACTTACTAACGTGAAACAAAAACTCATATAGGTAAGAGATTATTTACAGGATCAGAAATGGCTCAATGACAGCAGCATGGAACTATTTCATAATACCGGAACTTGGAGCACACTACACAGTCTGCAGGCAGCTCAGCTGGTTAGAGTGTCTCCCCAGGTGTCTTGGTTGATCTAAACCTCTTCCAGGCAGCTAAGATGAACTTTGTTCCAGGGAGCTGTTCTGCTGTCAAAGTCTTTGCAGCTTTTCTCGAGTGTCTTTTTTTCAGCTCTGCTTCCTTCCTCTGATGGGAACTTTCAGATTTTACTGTTACTTTTAGTAGGGAAGGTCCTAGTGAATTTGTTCAGGTTCAGGGACATCAAGAAGCTATTTTGAGTTTTTTACCTTTCTGTTTTAAAATCTTCCTTGCAGGATGCAATCTCAGAGGAAACTGTCACACAACAACCATTAATGCAAATTTCTCTACATTGATATAATTTCCTAAACTCAGCTAAAATTCTTCACCTCCCAGTTTCCCAAAGCCAGAAATCATAGCTTACCCTTGTGCTGAAATAAAACATTTTTGAAAACCCCTTTCCTAGTATCATTGCCCTTCCTTGTATTGTTTATAAATGGGATTTCAACAAAATCTCAGAAGTTAACCAGAGCTGTATATATTTTAGAGAACTCTATATCATTGGATTTCCTTCTGCTTTGGACTTACTCATAATAGGTTGAACTAATTTCACCAACAAGGTCATTAGTTTTGGCCAAGGGATCATCTGCAAATATTTATATTGACTCTGTTTCTACACTCTCCATTCACACGGTCGCATTTGAGGAGAGAACTGCTTTCTAACTTCCAAGACGTAGCTTGTCATTAACAACACCCAAATTCTCTAAGAGGCTGTTTTCTTATCATGGTTTGCAGTGACTCTTCACTGCATGGGGCATGACAACCAAAGCTCAATTAGCCTACAAAATCACAAGGCTAGTAAAGAGGATAAATTACAAGCAGTATGTCTCTCCTCTTTTAGTATCTTTGCCATTCAATCTCTCTCCTTATTCATTGAAATACTGATAAAGTTTACCTCAAAAGGATTCTGTCTTAAATCAAGGTTGCCTTTCAAAGAAGTGAAGATATTCTTACTTAAAGGGAGATTTTAAATTTGCTATTACTTCCTTCACTTTTTCTTACATTTATTTTATATGTAAGTGTTTTGTCTAAATATGTGTATATGTACCATCTATATGCTTGAATCTTGTAGAAGACAAAAGAGGTTATTTGGCCCCCTGGAAATGGAGTTATAGTTAGTTGTAAACCACCATGTGGGGCTAAACTAGAACTCTGGTCCCCTGAAAGAGCAAAAAGTGCTCCTAACCTCTGAAACACTTCTTCAGCCACATGAAGATTTTTAAATCATAACATCAAAAGATAATCATAATTACTTCCATGAGGATCATATCCCCCAACCAATCTATTTTTCACAACTAACATCTTCCTGGTCCTGCCACAGCAATTGACTTCACGTCCTGAGACAGGGAAGGCACATTGGCACAAAAATGAAGTGTCCGACCAGCAAATGAGTTTCACACAGGTGGCTGACCCTGAATACTTCAGACCATCTTTATTTACACTTCAAAACAAGCATGTTTTCTCCTATCCCCCAGGATTAAATTCCAGGAAAAAAAAATATGTTTTTGTCACCAACTTTGTCATCAAAACATCTTTTAAACCAAAAACAGCACTCAGCATTTTGTTAGCTTGGCTAAATATCGAGTCAGGCATACCCTGTCCTTACAAAGCTAAAGGCGATGAACATAGGCACACATTCCCAAGAACAACAATATTCTTCAAAACTTAACAAAGTATATTTACAGAAATAGGGTGGATTGACATAAACTGCTTTCATACAGATAGCTTGTATTTCCTGAACTGTTTCCTTGTTCTACAAAATGGCCCTGAAAACCTAAGTGTCTCTATAGAGGTTGAGCTTTGATAAGGCACTCTTTTTTCGTCTTAATGATTTTTCTCCAGAATTTGTAGATGTAGTTAATGTCCCCTGTGTTGCTCTCGTATTCTGCCCATTCATCTTGTATTACTTCCAAACCTGCCCACACTGAATGAGAAAAGTTGTCAGGGTCTTCAGTGACAGCTTGTATTTCCAGATAAGAAACCTGAGAAGCATCACTTCCCAAATAACTTTTAGGGAAAAGTATTGGAGAAAAAAAAATGCAGTTTCCAGCAATGATTATGTCTGTTCCATGCATGACTGACAAAGTAAAACTAAAATCTGACAAGAAAATCATCAATTTTATGAGAAATAAGACAGCATACAAGATGCATGATCTCAGCAGTGTTCTGTACTGTCCTAAGGTCCACTGGCCCTTGCTAAGTGAGAGACTGACTTCACAAATTTTGCCTGAAAGAAACATGTTGGGCAGTGTATATATGCAGATCTGAAGCTAGGCCACATGGCTTCCAACAAATGTAACTACTAGATGCTTTCTGAAGTTATTCAAACTTATTCAATGAATCAATATTAAACACACAAGCCCATCAGGATTCTTATCCCTGTCTGTCAATCAAGTGAAATGATAAATCACTGACCAATACTAGAAGATAGACTTTTCACACATCCTATCTATTTAAAAAACCCATTATTTACCAGATACTTAATAGATTTCTTTTAGTAATGGGTAGGCACTTTTCATGAACATCCAAGCAGACTGATATGGTAATTAACATTTTAATCAAAGAAATAATATGGACTTGTCCTTCCCTGCTCACTACTACCTGAACATGATCTCACATTCATTTCTAAAATAAAACAGAGAGTCTTCACATTATATTAAAACTACATGTCCTTGATAGTGTCCAATCATAGTCCATAAAAAGTCATTTTATCAAATTAATAACACAAATAAAAACTAGCTGAATTATTCATTTTGTCATTGCTCTCCTGGGAGTCCATTCAATACCTTAAGAATTGTAATGTCTCTTTGCCATGGTGTATGGAAGGTCATTTGTGTTAGGCAGTTTTCCCTCCATATCTATAGCTCTAGATGATTACATCCCAACCTAGAAATGATTTCTTAAACACCAAGGGAGCTGGCTAGCAAAGCTTCTCTCCATTTACCATGCCTACTATCAACCTGAGAGACACTGTAGGAATTCCTACTGCCAGGAGCCTTTAAGTTACCTGCGCTTTTAGGTGTGGCCTCTTATACTATATACGCCAATGTATAGCATGTGTCCATCCTCTTTTCCAGCTGTGAGATTCGATTGTTCCCCATTCTAGCAGAGGATTGTGATCTGTGAGTCTACCCCTAAATAAATAACCCTCTATTATACTCAATCCTGAGCTAGTGTGGGATTTCTTTTAAGCATCCTTCTTCATAGAGAGATGGTCTACTTAAAAATCCTTACACCTAAACAGTCAGTCAGTATCCTGATCAAGAATCTACCTACCCTCCTCCTCATTCCCTTTGCTTCTAAACTGTCAGAACTCAGCTCTTTCATTCATTTCTCCAGGTTGACCTGACTCTTGGACCACAAACATAAGCCATCCCACACTTAAACCAAACCCAAGCACACTTGATCTTATTCCAGAGGAACAGGTCTTAGAGAGTCACCTCTCTACTCATCTGAATATTCCTGTGACCTGAAATTTCTGAAATTCCTATTTTACAGACAACTGCATCTATTCTTTTCCATACTTCTCTTCCTCTGACTGATGTCTTTGGTGGAGAACATCATTCGGATATCTTTGAATTCTCTTTGTAGTGGTGAACTTCATATATTGAATGTCTTTACCTGCTAGACTTGATATCTTACTATTAGCCACAGAGGTACTTTATGGTGCATATATAGTACATAGGACCACAACCTGACTTCTTCAGTTTTGGCCTTTTAGTTCTAGTCAATTCTGAATGGCTCAGTTAGTAGAGTATGAGACTTCTAAGCTCAGGGTCATGGGATCAAACACCACACTGGGTGCCATTTATAGGTAGAGTTTTTCATCATCACTGCCAGCTCCCAAATGACCATACTAGGAGTTATTATTAATTATAAAAATTTTGTCACTAGTTTAAGCATGTTACCAACTAGTTCTTTCAACTTAAATTAAGCCATATTTCTTATCTAAACTCTGCCATGGGCATTTCCTTTTTCCAGCATGGCATATTCATCTCCTACTTACTCCACATAAAACTGCTGCCTTCTCCTCTCCTCCTTTCTTCCAGAATCCTCTTCAACCCCCAAATTCTCCTCTCCTCCTTTCTTCCAGAATCCTCTTCAACCCCCAAATTCTGCCTAACTATTGGCCATTCAGTTTTTATTGAATCAATCCAAGTGACAAATCTTCACAGTCTACAAAAGAATTATTCCACAGCAAAAACAGTACTCTGCATTCCACCAAAAGAGAAACATAGACACAAACCAGATACAAACTCTTGAAATCTGCAATGGGAACATGCTTGCAAAATGTCATAGTACAATAATGGCACAAAGTTTGTGGGAGCACCAATGAAGATCTGATTTGATTTAATGTCCATTCCATGAGATGGAACTTATACCCAACACTGCTTATATGGCTAAAATATTGAGACTAGTTAGATCAAGGACCTAGTTGAAAAGCAAACTACTATTCTCCTAAAAAATGTAGTAATAAAACGATTCTTAACACCACTTGGTTATGTTTACAGATCACTGCCTTCTTCAGTCATCGTCAGAGAAGCATCTGCCTGCACCAAGTGGGAACAAATGAAGTGACACACAGCTGGAAAAGGCTCAGAGTGAGAGACTTGGAACACCAGGCCCCAAATGTAAAGTCTACAAAAAAAAAAAAATCCCTCACCACAGGGACCAGGGAATCCAGTGGAAGAGGAGGGAGAAAGAAAAATGAAGGCTATAGGATATGAAAAAAATAAGGTCTTCTTAAGCTTTATGAAATCATAGTGACTGAGGAGAGATCTGAACCAGTTGCGCTTCTGAGAAGAGAAATGAATGCGCGATTCCATGCCTAACTGAGAAACTATTTAGAATTGATAAGCACTTGCACTTGAAAAATTGACTTTCTCCGAGGCATTCTCACTAGGTATACAAACAACTCCTAGGGTAAGTTCCATGCCCAGCAACAGATGGTAAGCAGGAAACAAGCACAGTGGCATTTTTGTCAGTTCTTTGTCTCATAATGTTGTGTCAGGACATTTTTTTTTGTTTTCTTACAGATTCTTTTTGCATATATTATGGTTTCTGGTTTTATGTTTTTATGAGCTTCCTTTCTGTGTTTGTTTCTACATGTGTTTCTTCTGCTTGCTCCTATTCCAATTTGTTTAATTTGGTTTTTTTACCTTATTTTATTATTATTCCGTATATTTCTGTTGGGTTTCTCAGAAATAAAAGAAAGGGTGTGAACCCAAATAAGATGGGAGGTGGGAAGAAATTTGGAGGAGTTGGAAGAGGGGAAACTGTTATCAAAATATGTTTAAGAGAAACAACTATTTTTAATAAAATAAAATATCATAGAAATACTATTTTATGGTCTCAAAAATATAATAAACATGACTTTTTTGATTCTTATGTTCATAAATTCCATCTTGTGCATCTGCTGAACCAATTTATTTAGACCACTCTCCTACATGCTTCATGGACTCACATAGATAATATTCTCATGATGTGAAAACACATGCCTTTTCTGGTTTAAGGGTCACCAAATAAATAGTACAAGACTATTGGAAAAGGGGTGCTTTGTTCAAATACAATATCCCAATAAAAGAATAAATAATCAATTTGATATTAATTATCATTTATTCAATTAGGTCAGCTTCTATCAATCTGTTTATCAATAGATTTATGCTTCTGCTTATTGTATTTGAAACTTCTCTCATCTCTGTCCATAATTTACCTGACGATGCATCTATCAATTCAAATAATGGTGCAGTCAATACAGCACCACTTACTATTTGATTGTGTTGTTGAAAATGGAAAATATATCAGTCCAAGTTAATATCCAAGTAAAAGATAGCATGCTCATAATTTTAAAGCTTCTTTGATGATTTGGTACAATTTCAAACATAATTTTTCACAAATATGTGTCTTTGTTACTTTTTTATTGTTGTGATAAGACACTATGACCAAGGCAATTTATAGAACAGTTTATTGAAGGTTTGTAATTTCAGAGGGTGATTTCATGACCATCACTGACAAGAGAGCAGCAGGAATGGGGCTGGATCAATAGATGATTTATAATTTGAGGCACAAACATGAGACACAAAGAGAGCTAACTGAGAATGATGTAGGTTTTTGAAATCTCGAGACCTTCTCCCTGTGACATACTTCCTCCAAGTAGGTCATACTTCCTAATCTTTGCCAAACGGTAGTACCAAGTGGGGCCCAGTATTTAAACTTAAGAAACTATGGGAGCCATTCTCTTACAAATCATCACTTTACATATACATATACAGTTATATATAATGTTAAGTACATGCTAAAAGTGTGCGTGAGGAAATCTCAATACTGAACATCTATGCCCCAAATGCAAGGGCAGCCTCATATGTAAAAGAAAACACTTCTAAAGCTTAAATCATAAAGGATAATAAAAATTCTACCATGGAGCTTCTACAACTCATAAGCACCTTCAGTGATGTAGCAGGATACAAGATTAACTCAAAAAAAAAAATCAGCAGTCCTCCTTAACACAGATGATAAATTGATAAATGTAGGTCATAATACTATTTACTCAAGTATTTTTCATTATCCATTTGCAATCAGAATTAATATTTTTATTGTCACAATGCTGTTAATTCATTGGCCATTTGTGATTTGAATTTTATTATATTTTCTATAATTATTTTAAAGATACAATTTTTATACATGTAATTACACATAAAACTGTACCTTTGAAATGAATTCACAAGTCTGTTTTTAAATTCATAATGATTTCATTAATATAACCATGCTGTCTATATTATCCCAAATGTGCTCCCTGGACTTTGAATTTGTTTCATAAGATTACTGTATTGGAGTTTTAATGTCTAGTTTCTTGAGTTCTTTATATATTTTGGAGATCAGACCTTTGTCTGATGCAGGGCTGGTGAAGATCTTCAGTAGTTTGCCTTTTTATCTTAATGACAGTGTCCTTTGTATTACAGAAGCTTCTCAGTTTCAGGAAGTCTCATTTATTCATTGTTGCTCTTATGGTCTGTGCTACTGGGGTTATACGTAGGAAGTGGTCTCCTATGCCCATGTGCTGCAGACTACTTCCCAATTTCTCTTCTATCAGGTTCAGTGTGGTCAGATTTTTATTGAGATCTTTAATCCATTTGAACTTGAGTTTTGTGCATGGTGATAGATATGGATCTATTTTCTCTCTTCTACAGGTTGACATCCAATTATGCCAGCATCATTTGTTAAAGATGCTTTCTTTCTTCCATTGTATAATTTTAGCTCCTTTGCCGAAAATCAGGTGTTCATTGGTTTGTGGATTGATATCTGGGTCTTTGATTCGATTCCATTGGTCAACATCTCTGTTTTAATGCCAATACCAAGCTGTTTTCATTACTGTAGCTCAGTAATAGAGTTTGAAGTCAAGGATAGTAATGCCTCCAGAAGTACTTTTATTGTATAGGATTTTTTTTTTGTTTTTCCATATAACTGATTATTGTTCTCTCAAGGTCTGTGAAGAATTTTGTTGGGATTTTGATGGGGAGTGCACTGTTTCTATAGATTGCTTTTGGTAGAATTGCCATTTTTACTATGTTGATCCTCCCAATCCAAGAGCATGGGAGATCCTTCCATTTTCTGGTATCCTCTTCAATTTCTTTCTTCAAAGACATTAAAACTCTAATTAACCCAATTAAAAAATGGAGTACTGAACTGATCAGAGAATTCTCAAAAGAAGAAGTTCAAATGGCCAAAAGACACTTAAGGTCATGCTCAACCTCCTTAGCGATCAGGGAAATACAAATCAAAATAATGTTGATACCATCTTACACCTGTCAAAATGGCTAAAATCAACAACACCAATGAGAGCCTATGCTGGAGAGGATGTGGAGTAAGGGGAACACTCATCCATTGTTGGTGGGAATGCAAACTTGTGCAACCACTTTGGAAATCAGTGTGGTAGTTTCTCAGGAAACTGGGAGTCAACCTACCACAGGATTCAGCAATTCCGCTCTTGGGAATATACCCAAGAGATGCTCAATCATACTACAAAAGCATTTGTTCAACTATGTTCATAGCAGCACTATTTGTAATATTCAGATCCTGGAAACAAACTCAGTACGCCTCAATAGAAGAATAGATAAAGAAGGCGTGGCACATATACGCATTAGAATTCTACTCAGTGGTAAAAAAACAATGACATTTGAAATTTCCATTCAAATGAATGGAAATAGAAAACACTTTATTGAGTGAGATAACCCAGACCCAAAAAAGATGAATATGGTATGTACTCACTCATAAGTAGATTCTAGCCATAAACAAAGGACATTGAACTTATAATTTGTGATCCTAGAGAAACTAAATAAGAAGGAGAAACCAAGGAAAAACATACAGTTATCCTTCTGGATACTGGAAGTAGACAAGATTGCCAGGCAAAAGTTGGGAGCACGGGGGTGAGGGTAGGGTGGGGGAAAGGGGAAATGGGGAAAGAGAACAGAAAAGGGGAGGATTTGGGAGAGCTTGGGGGAATGGCATGGTTGAGATGGAGGAAGGGTGAATATGGGAGCAGGGAAGAAGATATCATGCTTAAGGGAGCCATTTTAGAGTTGGCAAGATACTTGGCTCTAGATGGGTTCCCAGATGTCCAAGGAGATGTCCCCAGCTAGGTCCTTGGGCAGCAGAGGAGCAGGTGCCTGAACTGGCTTTCTCCCATAGTCACACTGATGATCTTGCATATCACCATAGAACCTTCATCCTGCGATGGATGGGGATAGAGACAGAGAACCACATTGGAGTACTGAACTGAGCTCACAAGGTCCTGATGAAGAGCAGAAGGAGGGAGAACATGAGCAAGGAAGTCAGGACCACGAGGGATGTGTCCACCCAAGGAGATGGTGTTACTGATCTAATGGGAGCTCACCAAGGCTAGCTGGATTGGGTGTGAACAAGCATGTGAACAGAATGGACTCTCTGAATGTGGCTGACAATGAGGGCTGACTGAGAAGCCAATAATAATGGCACTGGGTTTTGATTCTACTGCATGTACTAGCTTTTGGGGTGCCTAGGCTGTTTGGATGCTCACCTTCCTAGACCTGGATGGAGGGGAGAGGGCCTTGGACTTCCCGCAGAGCAGGGCACCCTGAATTCTCTTAGGACTGGAGAGGGAACATGGGGAGGAGGGGGAGAGAAATGGGAGGAGGTAGAAATTTTTAATAAATAAATAAATTAAAAAAAAAGAAAACTGATTGTTCTGGAGGACATGGGTTCTATTCCCGGCATCCACATGGTAGTTCACAATCATGCAGAAGTTTAATTCTATGGAATAAGACACAAATCTAGCATCTGTGGACATTAGGAATGTATGTCATGCACAAATATTTATGAGGGCAAAATATTTACACACTTAAAATTTTTAAAAATAAATATTAATACTAAGACTGAGCATGTTGAAATCTCTCCACAGTTCATTGAGGGCATAATATATCTATTCCAGATGACTGCGTATCTTAGGCTGACCTCATCAGATTAAAGATATGTGTTATCACTGCAAATAAAAACAGAAACTAACAGCAACAACAGCAGAAAAAAAAAGACCAAAAATTGACCACAGCAGACAGCTTGGCAGCGTGGAAGCTGTATCAACACTTATGAGAATATTTTTTAAAAACATCAAACTTATGAATGTTTTTTACACATATTATTTACACTTTGACTCAACTGACTAAGGACCATGTTCTTTGGTGTATCCTTCTTTAACCAGGAATGACTACTATCTACTTGTCAAGGCTGCTCTTCCTGTGTTGTGGCTGAGACCATTACAGTATTTTCAGAGACCCTATTCCTGAACATAGCTACCAATGTTAAGTTTGGCACTAGTTTTACACTTGAGTATGAGCAGAATATATATATATATATATATATATATATATATATATATATATATATGTGTGTGTGTGTGTGTGTGTGTGTGTGTGTGTGTGTGTGTGTTATCAAAAAATTTGATTTTAGACTATAAAAACTGACTAAAACATCAGCATTTAAGGAAGGTGAACACTTGTGTCTGTTCAGTACCTACTACATGCCCACAGTCTAACTTCAACTGCCTTTCCAAAGTGAATATACATTTTAATGATTTATTATGTGCTATATCAAAGGTTTATTCATTACTAAAAATTATAATTCAATAAATAATAGCAGCACTCCAAAGTGTGTTTCCAAGCTTCCCTGCATTGTTCTCCTCTAATCATACCGAAGTGTTTCTCCTTAAACAAAACACTGTTCTTTTGACAAAAAACAATAGCTGCGGAGAGTAACTTGACAAGTTTTACTATTTTAGAAATTTGGAGAGAGCAAGGAAATTCTTAGATATGGTCTGGGTGTGTTGGACACCAGTCTGAGGATTATTCTGAGACATAAAAGTAGCAAGGTCTCCATTGAAAAGTCTGTAAGCCGTGACTTACACAATGTTTAAACGTTACCTTTCACTACTTCCACTTAAAATATGGACATATTTATTATTGGAACATAAGTTAAAAGCTTCCAAATAGAAAAAGATACAGTCCTATCTTTAGGACTGTAAAAATAAAGATGTTGATAAAGTCATGATATTCAGAGGTTGTGAATCGTGCCTTTAATAAAGAAAACCTTATTGGAAAGGAGAGTGGTTCCAAAAGATGTGAAGAGTTTTAAAACTTATCGATTATTTTGGTAATATATAAAGGGAAAAAATTAAAAGTTAATCTTGTACCTGGCAAAGCCAGTTCTGAATGTTACAACGATGATTGTCTTAAATGCTCCCAATTGATGGCAGGTGATGTGATGATTAATATTGATTGTCAACATGACAGAATCAAGAATTACAGGGAAAAAAGCTTCTGGGAGTACCTGTGAGGGGTTGTCTGTATAAGGCTAAGTGAGACAGGAAGGCCCTCCTTAATTGTAAGTGGCACTGTCCAATAGGCTAGAGTCCTGGGCCGAATGTAAAGATGAAAGTGAGCTGAGCATTGAGTTTGGATTCCACAAATAAGTATCATTTCATTCGTACATTTTCTGGATTCTTACTGCCCATAGCATACCGTTTTATGCAAATGGTTCTAAACACATTAAGCCCGTTTTCACTTCAAGAAAAATTAAGCAATTTAATGTTCACTTAGAAGCAATGATTTTAAGAAAATGGCAGTCCTAAATGTTGGAAATTGTTTTGCATATTTCTTGAGACAATTGTGAAATAGTTAATCGAAAAAGGCAACATTTAATAAGTGTCTCATATACTGATGAGAAACAAGATGTACCAACTGAGAATGTCAAATTCTGGAAAGAGGGCATGGCAACAAAAAGACTGGATTTGTAAGCAGACCTTGAAGCAATGGCAAGAGCAGCATCTTGAAGCTTTTTTAAGCAGGTTGAAGAAGTGATGAAGTCTTGACATGGCAAAGCATATTCTGGGAACAGGATGCATTCCAACCTAGTTGAGATGTAAGAGGCAAGGTCACAGTTCATAAGATGAGGCTTGAAGAAAGGGCAGGACTAAGGAAATTACATTCTAATTAACTAATTATTAGTGTGAAGATAATTATATGTTAGCAGATAACATTGACAGAAGGAATAAAATTCTAACTATAATGATTAAGACACTGTCATCTTGATAGGCAAATCAGTCACTCTGGCTATTCAAGAAGGAAATAAAGCATGTTAGTTGTAAATTTGTTATTTCCCACCCCAATTGCGAAAGTGAGGGGAAAACAATGGCAAAACTGAGCCTATGATGAACCACACTGGTGTTCCATTTAAAAATCAGTCCCAGATTCACACAGTTGCAGTGTCCTTATTTGTCACCTTGATTCCATATGTTTTAGAGAAAAACATTAGGGGAATATTTCTTCCTGAAAAAAAAAAGCTTAGGAAAGTATATGGATTGAGGTGATTAATTTGCATTCCACATGTAACCCAATGCAACCTTCAGATTTTTAAAGAAACACTGACAACAAGGAACATACTATTACTTTGTACGATAGAAGCTAGTGATAGAATAGGTTAGTTTTAACAGAGAATATCAAAGCTTTCGTTAAGCTATTCTTCATACTTCATCACATATTGAAATGTAGGACAGAACTAAAATTATGTGGCAGCATTACAGTTTTGCATTAAAATTATAATGCAGTTTGTTGGTTTGTTTGTTTGCTCCCTTTATATGTTTCTGTAAAGGAGATAGATTTGTAGAGGACAGCATTTTCCCCACTCAGAGCATATCTGCACAAATACAATATACAATTTTCAACAAGAGTGTTGTTGTATGTGAGAAAAAAAGAATGCCTGGGCTTTTATTTCAACCAACAATCTGGGTGTTGCACTTGACATTATTTATTTGAAGTTTACGTTGCTTATATTACTTGAAATTTGAAAGCTTCTTTATTAATTCCAATCACTAGAGAAAGCATTCAGAGCTAAGAAAAGCTGTCCTTACACTTAGTTGAATGCTCAGGCACAAAATTATTTTTTCTTTAAAGAACATCATGGACCCAGAATGCAGCAAGTGAGCAGATTTGTGTGCACAAAAGGGCTGTTTGTCCTCAAAAGTACTTACTTAAATAACAGGAGAGTTGGAAGAAAAGGCAAACAGCACCTTGAAGCAAAAGAAGTGGAACAGATGTCCTTTAGCTGTGTGTTTTATTGATTTATAAACACTCAGTCAGGGTCCCTCGTCTTCGCAGAGTAATTTAGATATGGGAAAATATCTGTGAAATATATTGATCGCATTATTGATTGAAAAGCCAATTGCTGTTGCGCTCCTGTTTTACCATTTAAGTCCTGACACATTTTGACATACGAGCCAGCTGTGACTCCCGCCTTGATTCTACAATAAGATAATGTGAAAGCTGTCATAACCACTTCTCTGTCAGCTCTGAGTATTTACAGCTCGGTGCTGCTATTTAGCTTGCGTTTTAACTACCTGAATAATAAGGGTTTGTTAAAGCTTCCTCTCTGGCAGTAGGCTTTTCGGGCTACATATGGGGACAAATTCTGGATAGTTTTCTCTTCAGTTAGTGAACTGATACATTAGTGAATTTTAAATTTTTTAAAGGAACTAATTTCTTAAAATCTTTGTATTTAATCTCTGTGCATATTTAATGAAGGAGAAGTGACAGATGATTTCTTTCTTCTTTTCCACAGAGCTCCTTTGGTTTCCTGGCACATCTCTAGAAGATATTTACTAGTTTATGAGATTAGTTCTTATTCAGCAGCCATAAAGGAAGAATGAGAAAATATAGCCCTTTGAATCTACAGATTTGTTACTTATTTGAGATATTAATCATCTTTAAAAAAGGAAAATAATTTACACAAAATTACTTAATATCCTTAAAAGAAAAAAATCTAGAGAGTCTCTGAATCTATCTGTGAAAGCTCACAAACATCTACATAAACACATCTGCAAAAAGTGCACTTTAAAAGATCTACGTTTTAGGACAGAACTCATTAGATGATTGAAAATACAAATGCTGTTTCCTGCTTCTAGTCACATAACCATAACGCATGAGAAAAACGCTCCAGTAAATCACCGTTTTGATGCATTGAGTCAATATGGATCTTTTCCAAATAAGGTTGTTTAAATGTATACTATACATTATTAAAGTTGGTGTCCATAATACTCCTCTTATATTCTGATGCATCTTCTCGTTGTCACACTATCTCTGATTAATCGCAAGAGCATGTTGCTATGTGCTTTCCCGGTTTATGTAAAAGCATCCCTCAATTTGTGTAACCCAATGAAGCAGGCCCATTGTATGGGAGCAATACTGACGTAAGTAGCCTGGGAACAATACTCCATATTATAAGGATGGACAGCAGATCACTCCTCCGGGAAATAAAAGCATTCATTTAACAGTATGAATGGCACACCATTCTGGCAAATGACTGACAATTTAGCAGTGTTAAGCATTACACTTCTAATTGATTTGGATCCAACTTTGAAACACCGAACATGTATTTTCATAACACAGAATCCTTTAGTTATATTTTCAGCCACAATATTAAACTTTAAAGTCGATTTCACCTTTAGATAAATATTTAAACATATTTAAAAAAAATAACAAAGTAGCAAATGAAATTTGACCACGTAAAATCTGTAGTCTAAAACTGTAGCGGGCTGTTTCCCAGTAATTCTGGCATAGGTTCAAAGAAGATGAACTGAAGACAACCCGTCCTGGAAGAGTTCAACAGTAGCTGCAGTGTGGAGAACCAGACCACGAGACTAGAGCAGCACCTCTTGTGAGTTCTCACTTACTTCCCACTTTTCTTCTGCCTTGCCGTAGATAGGAACAAGCAAGTCACACATAGGGCACTGGTAAGTCATCCTGCAAGCTTCATGTACAAGAAAATTGACCGAGAAATTGGCCGAGCTTTGGCATTCCACTTAGTGAGCACAATTCTTTGATTTAGTAGATATATAGTGGGGCGAATGAATCTGGTAGGAATTAAAAAAAGATACTACCAAAGAGGATGGATATGAAGGTATAGAGAATTCATGGGATGAAGATGCATGATATGAAAGGCACAAAGAATACATAAAAAGAAAAAAATACAATTCTAAATCTGAGTTAACTTTAAAATTAAAGGAAAATTCAAAAATAGTACCCCATTTCATTCACTAAAACTTCTCTTGTACTAACATTTCACATCATTTAGCAAAAGTTTTGAGATAACAAAATTAACATTAGTACAATAATCTTGACTAATTTCTTGAGTATAATTTCACCAGTTTTTTTCTTACCTATATGGTGTGTGGTTACATACGTATGTGTGTTTGTGTGTGTGTGTGTGTATGTGTGTGGGGAGGTTATACCAGCCTGGATCTCACATTTCTTTGAACAATTTTCTCTTCGTCTTCTCAAGTCAGATTCCTTGAGAATCTGTTCTTTTTGTTATTATATTTTACATATAAAATATATTTTATTTTGTTATTATATATTAAATATACATAATAACTTGCTTCGTTATGACATTTTTCACATATTAACATAATGTGTTTTCCTCATGTGCACTTCCTATAACCCCTTCTTGTTCTGCTCCTACTCCTGCTGATTGCCAGTCTTCCGAGTTAGTTAGTTCATATTTTTCTTTATTTTGTGATGACTTCTTGAATTTTGTTAGGGTTTCTTATAGGGCTCTGGGAGAGGGATTACTAAGAGTATGGACTCCCTACCAGTGGCAATACCATTGAGGAAAATGTGTCTCCCTCCTGCATCGACCATTAGCTGCCTAGATAGGCAGTGAGCATTAGTGTCTTGCAAGCCCCTTCTAGCTACCATTATCTGTCTATAGCTCTTTATGGGCTCAAGACCCAGGCTAGGATATTGACAGGACTAGTTTTATGCCCATATATACAAATGTCATGAGATCAATAATGCCAGGGCATTGGTGAATTCTGAAGTTAGGGTTCAATCTCATTCTACTCCTTCGGATTCTTACATTCTTTCTGTTTCTTCTACCATGATGCTCTCTGAGTCTTGTATGGAGTGGTATACATACTGTACCATTTTCATAAATTTTTTATATATAATTGATTTTTTCCCTTTCATCACCAGCTCCATATTCTCTCCCCATTTCTTGCTGGTTGTCTCCCCTGTCCCAATGAGTCCTTTCTTTTGCTTTCATGCTACATACATCCCATTAAACTCCATCTTATCTTCCCTCTACTTTTTTTAAACCTCAACCTCCATGTGTATAGTCTCTTTTATAGTCTCTCTCTCACACACACATCTATAAATTTTAAACCAAGATTCTCCATGTGAGATGCAACATGGCATTTACATTTCTCAACCTGTCTTGCTTCTCTTAATATATTGCATCCAGATCCATCACGTTTCCTGCAAATATTATACTTTAAGTTCTTTATATCTTTATAACTGAATACAATTCTGTTGTATGTATATATATTTTTCTGTTGATGGGCATGCAGAGTTGTGGAATTTGTTCTTAAATACAAACTGTAGGTATATCTGATAAGATTACATTTGCATTTAACTTTTAGAAGTGACAAACTGTACTCTCAAATTAGTATTAATTCTAAAACTATTGACACCAGTGTTCCTCTAAACTGGTTACAGTTTCTGTTGACACTCAGAGGTCATCATTGTTTCCCTTTTCTTTCCAAAACTATACTTACACTTGAGACATGACTATTTTACATGCAGCTCTCCTTACTTAGGATGATTGAAGTATACATGCCAGTATTTTATACCTTTCTGAATGACAGGCATGCATTCCACTCAATGATTATTTCCTGATTTAGGTTATACAGGTGTTCATGGAAAACTTTTTGCATAAAACATTTGTGCTCTTAATCTGTGTGTCAGTGTGTTATGCCAGTGTGTATCTCACAAGTGTATCACAGAATTTCTGGCTATCCTTAGGTAAATATATATATCTTCCTTATATATTATTTTCAATTATAAAATTGCTGTATTATCATCGGTCTTTTGATGATTAACTTTGATTATCAAATCATACACATATGAGCAACAATATATGAAATGAAAAGGTTATACTTGTATATTTAGGATTGTGTGTGTGTAGTGTGTAACGTTAATAAAGAAAAGGAGGCCAGATACCATGAATTTGAGAAAAAGAGAGAGAAAGAGAGAATGTGAAAGAGCAACGAGGAGATTGCATAGAAGCGATACAGGGAAGAAAGAAAGGGATAATTATGTAGTTATATTTTAATTTCAAAAAAATACAAGTAAGAACAATAATTACCTAGGGCATGAATGAGGCACAACTTTAAGTATATCTGCAGGGATATTTCCAAAAATGATTAGATGAAGGAAGGAGACTTATCCAGAATGAGGATACTGCAATCTTTTTTGTTCTGGTTCCTTAAATGAATAAGCAGAGATAGGAGAAAGAAGGCTGAATCACAACATTCCCTCTTCTCTTTGTTTCCTGCTCCATCAAGAGTGATTGAGCTACCTGGGCTGTCATAAGTTTTCCATAATGATGTATTTCATCACAGAGAGTATAAAATATTGAGTATACATCACAAATTTAAAATTGAGTCACCAGTGTAAGTATATGTCTAGAACTAGAGAGTAAAAGTAAAACCCCATGTCAACTGATAAATGATTGAAGAAAAATCAGTCTTCTTATACATCTACTTACTAATCAATCAATCATATCTATCTATCTATCTATCTATCTATCTATCTATCTATCTATCTATCTACTCTTCTAAATTAATTCTTGGAGAATTTCACACATTGTATTTGGATTATATTCATCTCCTTCCCCCATCTCCTCTCAGGTTTGCCCGTCTTTCACAGTCACCGAAGTTTGTATCTTCATTTGTTGTTAAATCCATCAAGTCATGCTAATGTTGGGAATATACTCTTAGGTGTGTGGTCATCTACTATAGAATCTTAGACATATCAGGACCACATCTTTAAAGAAAGCTTCATCCCCCTCTCCCAGAAGCTGCCAATTATCAATAGTTCTTCAAGTAGGTGCGAAACTTTGTGACCGACTCCCCATTCAGTACTTATATTTTTTTTTGGCTTGAGATTATTAAGGTCTTGTTCTTGTTATCACAGATCTATGCAGTCCTATTTGAAGCTTCCTTGTTTTATACAAGGAACAATGTTTCCTTGGAGTCATCTGCCACCTTTTGCTCTTGCAGTCTTTCTTACCCCTTTCTTTAATTATCTTTAAGCCTTAAGATGAGAGTTTGTGAAACATATATCTTATTTAAGGCTGAGCACTCCACAAGCACTTACTCTGTATGTTGACCAAGTGAGAGTCTCTGTGTTAATTTAATCTAATGCAAAAAGAAACTCTGATGATTATGTTTGATAGATGCATAAATTGTGATGTATTAGAAAACTGTTTTGAAGTAGTTTAATACTATAGCTCACTAGAATTATAGCAGTATATTCTTCCCTAGCCCGATAATCTGTCTACCCACAAGTTCAAGACCTAATAACTGTACCAAATATTGGTTCAAAGTTGTAAAGTTGTCCTTAAATCCAATCTGAGAGTGGTTGGTTGCTTCCATTATATTTGTGCCTCTAGTTTATATGTAGGTCTACTTTTCCAGGGAGGTCACTACGGTAACTCACAGGGCTTATAACTGAATAATACAATTGATTATCTTTCATTTCTATTTCTATGCATAGCATCTCCCATTACTATGAAATACAGTCAGTACGGATGATACTTATAGGCATAGAAAAGAACTTTTGAACAGGACACTGATAGTGTCTTTATTAATGAGACTAGTTGAGAAATGTTTCATATATCACAAAGGACACTATTATTTGAATTTCCTCATTCTACTGAATGAGAAAATATCTAATTGGTTACACATCTGACAAAGTGTTAGCATCTACAGTATGTATAGAACTCAATAAATAAATTTTAAAAATACATAAAAAATTGAAACATCCCAATTTAAAAATAGAGCATGGAACTAAACAGAAAGCTCTTCAAGAATGAAATACAAACAGCAGAAAAATAGTTTTTAAATGTTCAACCTGACTAGCCTTCAAATGAAAACACTATCTTTTTTCTTATCACAGTGAATATAAATAAGATAAAAATAAAATGATGGCAAATGCTAGCATAGATATGGAAAAGGGGGATAATTAATTTACTGCTGATGGATATGGAACCTATTACATGTATTATGTGAATTATTGTGGATGTTTCTTTAAACATAGAAAGAAACATACCACATGATTTAGTCATATCACCCTTAGACATAATCATAATGAACTTTTGATCTTTCAAAAAAGAATGAAATTCTGCCACTCTGACAACTAGATGGGAGTATAGATCATTGTGCTAAGCAAAATAAACCACGCATAGAGTGAAAAGTACCACATGTTCCTATTTATATAGAAAACATAAAAATATTCACCACAAAATAGTTATAAAAATATTGATGGTCACTAGAGACTGTGGGAAAAGGAAATATGTAGAAATGAGAAAAGTTGCTTGGAAATTTCTAAATTTCAGATAAAGAAAGATAAGAAGTTATGGTATGTTATTACAGTAGGGTGTGATGACTAATGGATAGCAATTTTATAGAATAGACTTTGAAAAGCCAGATGAACGATTGTTAATATTTTCAGCACTTAGAGTGATAAAAATTAAAAAATATAGATTTTGACACTGATTAAAGACAGGATTAATAATTACAATAGGAGGATTTAGAAGAATACATGTGACGTGAAAAGAGAGAATAGACACCCCTGGAGCTAAGGGTTTAGTGGGAAAGAAAGCAGGAAGATGTTTATGAACATAGAGTGGGAGTGAGTTAACCAAAACTAAAGATTCAGGAGAAAACCAGTAGAAACCCAATATTTGTAAGATATTTATACAATAAAGAGTTTGAATACAAGCAAAATCTACATGAATGGACTATGTTATTCTTAAAAGACTGTGGTTATTGAGTGAAAATCTCAGTGCCAGACATGATACTTCCTTACAAGGTACTGGTGGGGGAGATTACTGAAATTCCCCATTGCTGTTCGGGGGTCTTCAAAATTAAACAGTAAGCTTTTCTTGAAGAAGCCACCACAAACTTGAGCTGTCGGACCCAGAAAATTCAAGGTTGCTAGCTTCCTAATTTTGAGTGGTGACATGCAAGGTGCTGCAAGAGTGGAAGTATCAACGATCTTATCCGCATTGAACTCTGAATGCTACAAGATTGGGCATCAAGGCAGATTGTATACAGTAGAATAATGGCATGAGAGAATTCAAGCTTAATCCTGTAAAGCTGATAAAAATTCCATGACTGAGAGGCCACAGACCCTGGGTGGGACCTAATCTTATTACTTTGGTAAATGATCATAGTGTCTGACTGTTTTCTACATATTTTTATTTTAATACATAGGTCTATGTTGTTCTTAGCGTTCGTCAAAGAAGTTCCCACACTCCGCCTTTGGCAGTAATAAATTCAGAGCATCACCATTGAATAAAATGCTGAGAATTGTTGACTGTAAGTACAGTCTTAAATGAGATGTGCATATCGTCTAGACTAACCTCTTCCCCCAAGGGCTCGGAGAACATAAAGGGAGAAAGTATGGGAAGAGCATATGACCCAGAGGATGGAAAACAACACTGTGTTATGCTATCTTCAGAACATGACATGACAGGACCATTCAGGGCCTTCAGTAGTTTCAGTTACTTTCACGTGGATGGAGTAGGGACTCATAATGCACCACTGCTTGCTGAGGAGCTAATGGCATTTGGTGGCTTATGTGGGATGGAGAGTCATTTGCTTTATGGATGTGACCAATGATAGTTTGTCTATAATCTGCTGGATGACCACTCATTCATGCACACACAGGCAGCACCAATCAGATTCAATACGCTATAACAAATAAAACAAAGGAATACAGGAGGATGGGAAGGAGATATATTGGGAAGTGGTGTGGAGATATTGGAAAAAGCAATGATTAGAGTTAATGTGGTCAAATTACAGTATATGCATGTATACAACTCACAAATAATAAAAGATATTATTTATAATTATGATTAAACATAAATATAATAGTACCTTATATGCATAAACCCTTATTAGAAGCCTACTAATTAGATAAGTGATTTTCTTGGCTAAGATTTTTGACAATGTCAGACATGTATATGGTACACTCAATTTGTTCCCACCTTTTTTCACTCCCAATATTGGTGGTATAGAAGAGTAATGTATTTTGGTCACTGTTTATTAGAGGTGTTGCATCTAGTTTCTGACACTTAATTTGCATTTTGCATTTTTATCAGAATGTCATCAAGATGATGTTATATCATCCCTGTATCTTGTCAGGCAATATAGCATGTGACTTTATATTGGTGATGTAGACACAGTATTATAATGGAGAACTATCCTTGAATTCATATCTGTCATGCTTTATTGCAATTATCCTATGCTAATAAACGATGAATGACTAATTATGAAAAATATCCATGAGCTGTGTTACACATTTTTAAATTATTTCTAATTAAACACAATAGAAAAGAAAAAGCAAGATTATAAAATGTGTGCATGTATGAACAATCTCTTTGGTTTTCTGCCCTGTCCACCTGCCATTTACACTAACACATTTTCTCTGCCCACTTCTAAAATATTATGATCAATTGACCAATTGATTCATATTCTTGTGACACTCTCCTGGAGCATTGTCTTTGTTTGTATACCCGATGTAATTCACCTCTATTTAGCTTTCAAAAATGGTGAAAACTCTTTTTGTTTACTTGGATAATACAGATTTGAGGCCTTGAATGAGTCACACTTTTCTTTGGTCATGATGCTTCAGCAGCAGAGGGCAGTGAATAGACATTTTCTAAGGCCTACTGGATTGAGTACTCACTGAAGTTTGTAAAGCAAAGATGACTTCTCCAGTGTCCAGTGTCATTAAACTCATTACCTATTTTATGGACATTTTCTGTAGGTAAAAGGACCTCTAGCGCAGCTGTGGCCTTAGGTACGCACAACCTCAGCACTGCTGTCTCCAGGGTCTGGCTACTGTAGGTAAGTAATCATCAGTCCCCACCAGCCAGCAAGCCAGCCGATCTTTGGCATGTTCTAGACCACCCTATAAATAATGATTTCTTCCTATTTTATATTCAAATAATTTTTATGCATCACTTTTCCTTCATCAATTTTTATTACTCCGTTCCACTACTGTAATTAATAATTCTTCATGTTAATTTTTTTCTATTCAAATAATTGAATGATTTCCTTACTTCAGTTTGGACCCCATGTGCTATAGCTTTCTTGGTTGTGATCAATTTTGTTTGTTCTAGGAACAATGCTACTGCTCTATCATGAGATAAAATCATAGGAAAGTAAGAATGAAGAATCGAAGAACAAGAAAACAGACAATGATAAGACAAAGGTGTTGGAATTAAGCTAGAGGCATCCATTGCTGTCAAATGTCCCTCTGATAGAATCATGAATTACATCCACCCATGTTCTGAGACTACATAAACTAAGGGAGCCTATTTTGAGAAAGAAAGAAAAGAACTTCTGGATCATGAATTCCATTGATTGCCTTGTACTATGTTTGTTATGTCAACAGCACACAAACTAGAGTTATCTGGAATGACAGAATCTCAGCTGAGAAAAATGCCTCCACAAGATCCAGTTGTAAGGCATTTTCTTAATTAGTGATTGATGGAGGAGGTCTGAGAAAGCCCATTTCATTGTAGGTGGGGTCATCCCTTGGAAGCTGGTCCTGGGGGTCCCAGGTTCTATAAAAAAAAGCAGACTGAGCAACCAGGCGAAACAAGCCAGTAATCAACACCCCTCTGCGGGCTATGCATCAAGTCCTGCCTTTCAGGTCCTGCCCTGTGTGAGTTCCTGCCCTGACTTCCTTAGGTGATGAACAGTAATATAGAAGTGTAAGGCCAACTAAACCCTCCCCAAACTTGTTTTTAGCCATAGTACTTTATCACAGCAATAGCAACTCTAAGCAAGAGCGATATCAAATATATCACTCCTCTGTCTCTTCTTATGTCACTGGTGTAAAAAATATATAGGAGCACATGGAAAGTTCCACATTAAACAATAGGTTTGGTGCATGTGTCAGGGTGGTCAGAGCTAATACAACAATGATGGCTAGAGTAAAAGAAACATCCAAGTGTTCAGAGACACGTGGCCGCGAGAATAGAGGAAGAAACTTCAAGTGTGTGTAACTAATACAAGGTTTTATTCATGTCTAAATTTCATTTTATAGGGAGTTTGATCTCAAGGTATTTTGCTCAACAAATTAGTGGTTCATTCTAAGATTTTTCTCACTTAGAATGGTAAACATTGTCATTAGTTCCTGTAAGATCTGGGTCCTAGGACATGAGTTTGGTAACTTTCCTGTGAGTTACTTGTTCTTTCCTTTTAGCTCCCACAGCACATTTACTTATGCATCTGAAGGTATTTTCATATTTTATTGTAATTTATTTGTCTTACACCTGCATAGCCCTGGAAATCGTGATTGTCTCGATTGCAGGGACCATGTATTATTCATTTTTGTATTCCCAGCACTCAGCATAACACTTGTGCGTCAACCTCTCAATAAATATGTGTTGAATTGAATTTAAAAGAAATCATAGATGTAAACGTATACATGGAGAGTATCATCAGCAGAGCAGCGTTTCACTATAGCATGATATACATCTAATTTGCTACTTACGAGATTCTGTGTTGATGCCATAGACACTTTGTCAAACACCCAGAAAGCAGCAGTGCTTTTTGCCAATGAGCAGGCGAAGTGTATGTTGACAGTTTATTTCAGCACATTATATGGCACTCAACCAAAATTGAACAGCAAGAAAAGATGGAAAGAAAATGACTATTTTCTAAGCCTCCATCACTGCAGGTAAAACTAAATGGATTTCATGATGTTCAGGTGGCTTGGTTTGCATCAACTCTTACGTGTAAATCAAATTGATCGTCCTAAGTCGTTTTGCCCAGGACTGTCATTCTCAGGCTCACAGTCATACAATGGTATATTACACTCTATTATTGTATACTACATCACAGCATACTGTATCTATTACCGTCATCTCATGTGGAATTACCTCTTTGAAAGGGATGGAACACACCCTAAATTATAATGGCCTCATCACTTGGACTGGTTTTAGCAGAAGAAGCCCTTTCGGCAGCATGTTATTACCTCTGGAGTGATTAGAGGAAAGGTAGTATTTCATTCTAAGGCTAAAATGTTTTCCTACCAAAAGTAAATCTGGAGATTTCAAGATATGTACGATTAGACTTGTAATTTATACAACCTTGTTCAGAAGTTCCCCCCCACACACACCTGCAAGTTGCATGATTATATGCAAAATGTTAAATATGATATTAACTTCTATCCTATCTTTATAAAAATAAATGTCTTATTTTCCTAGAAATTCTTTCAAACAAGCTTATGAAAATCTTCCCAGTTATTTGAATTAAATTAAATCTCCATATGAACTATTAAAGCTTCGTTCAGTCTGTCTTCAAGGAAGAACAATGTTTCCCCTTCTATCAGCCTAGTAACTTGTTTCTTAAATCTTTTGCTACTCATCAAAACTGCACACTATTGTTTTCCTTCCCATGTTTTGCCTGGACTAAACTGAGAGTACAAGTACTGACCTATCTTTAGCAATTGCATAAGCCTTTAGACACTGAATATTTTATGGTAACCTCCATTCCAAATTCATTTTAATTTCCTACCATTTTTGCTAGTCTCTTGCTTGCTGCACCTCTTTGAATCTAGTTTAGCATTAACAAGTGCTTATCCTTTCAAAACTAGATTGAGTCATGTTAGGAGCAAGATGAGACGTTAATAAATAAATGAAAAAGTAAACTATTTTGTCTATGTCTCTTACACTAGTACTGCCATATAAAAGGAACACTAAATATTTTTCCGCTATTCTTAAAGTTTCAGTAATGCCCAAGAAAGTATCCTTAAACATTTAAATGATCAGTCCATGTTCTTCTCCTGGTAATTTTGATTGAAGTCTAGCACAAGGCATGGTATTCTATCTCTTTTTGGAAATATTCAAAGGTTATATGACTATTAAAAGATTAAAATAACACATGTTTTTAAAGAAAGTATTTGGAGATGGTAAAATAAAACATTATTTCAAGATTAAAATGAAATGCAAAGTTGTTAACATATATGTATTTTAGAAAATGGTATAAATGTTTAGCTAGACATACAGAGAGGTGATCAGGATGTTGGTGAAACACAAACCTGAAAACAGGAACAAGGAAAGAGAAGCTAGGTTAATTTTAATCAGATGTAAAGCTAGTAGATATTGGATGCAAAATACTAATAATAATTAAAATAATGATCGATTTGTTCAGAAATTTGGAAGTTTGCAGAAAAACGCCCACTTCTCTCTTTTCAGACCATGTCGGGTAGTTAAGGGCCATGCTTGAGCACACACCAAATCCTAAGGAGTATAAGAAATGGATATAACCCGTACCTCATTTATTCTAGAAAAAGCTCTTTGATTCATCTCTGCATCTATTCTTCATTCATGAAGTGAGATCTGTATCTTTTTAACATGTGTCTACAGTCATGTTGCTGGTTATAGACCGTGAAAGTGAACCCACATCTCTCCACCCAAGTCTGCCTGCTCAGTTACCATGTTTTTGGTGATCATACTATGTATTTTTTTCTTTCTCCTGAGAGAGTTCTGGGTACCTCGGAATCCATTTACCATTTCTTACCTACAAAGGCTATATATAGAAACAATCCTTTGGAAGTGTGAAATAACCCGCCGTGACTTCTTTAATTTTGGAAAATCCAAGTAAACATGGCACTGTTAATGAGGTCAATGGCTATTTAGTTTTTTTTTTTAATTTTAAATATTCTAAAAGGTTATTTAAATAAACATAATAGGCAGGGTCTTTTTGAAATTAATGATGCATGTGTGCAGATTCATTTGATCCTAGAATCATTATCCATGCCCCACTGGTTTTTACTCAGTATTTCTAACAAGAGAATTACACTACTGAAAGCAATGATGCCTACAAGTCAATAGTCTGTATAGTACACACAGTATGCCGAGATTGTTGCTTCCAATTATTTTTTCTATATGGATTATGGATTATAGATTTGGTCTGACACACTTCTGTAACAAGTAGAGTTGTCTTTTAGAAATTTAAGAACATTTAAAAGTTATATACATATATATGCACGTGTGTGTGCTATATGCATGCATCTGTTGTATGTTTATGTGGAGGCCAGAGATTGATTTTCTTCCATTGGTCTTTACCTTAGTTCTTCAGACGGAGTCTTATACTGAATTGAACTTGCTGCTTTAGTTAACTGTTTTGCCAGCACAGGCCAGATATGCTGTTATCTCTGGAGTGCTAGAGTTAGAGATGTCTATCGCGACACCGAGGTTTTATGTGGACAATGGCAATCTGAATTTAGATCCCTATGCTTAAACATGAAACATTTTACTCACTGAGCTATCTGCCTAGCCCAAACATTAGGCTGATTTAGATTATATTATGTGTCTCCTGGTAATCTCTCCCTGAGTCCCTCCCCACACCTGATCCCATTCCCACCGAGGGACAGACAATTGAAATAGGTGACCATTTAAGGGGGCAATCTAGAAACCTTGTGCAGCGAAAACTTCCCAGAACCTGTAGGGCTGACCCTAGCAAAGACTCCTAATAACAGAGGATATGGAGCCTGAACACTCTTTTTATCCATGCCTGGTTCTCAGTGGTGGGTCTGGAACACCAACATAGCTACAAAATTGATGACTGATAACAGACCCAGCCTTCTAGATGAACTGAGACAAAGGTGGTCCAGAGCTTGTGGGAGTGCCCCCAAAAAGCCAGGTCTAACCTAAGGCCCCCACCACAAGAGGGAGGCCATGCCCAACACTGCCTAGGTAGAACCAAACATATCGTGAAAAAAGTCATGAAATGATACCTAATGATATTTTTGCTATTCTCATAGTGTCTGTGCCTAGTTCTATTGCCATCAGAGAGGTTTCCCCTAGTTACTGATGGAAGCAGATGCTAAGACTCGCAGCCAACAATAGGTAAAGCTCAGGAAACTTCGCAGAAGATGATGAGAAAGGATTGTAGGAGCCAGAGGACTCCAGAACATCAAGAGAACACGGCCCACAGATTCAACCAAGCAGGGCTCATAGGGCTTCACAGAGGTTGAAGCAGCATCCACAGAACCTACTTGAGTCTTCACCAGTCCCTTTTCATACATGCTGCGGTTCTTTAGTTTGGAGATTTTGTTAGACTTCTAACAAAAGGGGTAGGGCTATCTCTCAATCTTTTGCCTACTCATTGGACCCTTTCTCCTTCTATTGGTTTGCCACATCCTG